>NW_003852421.1:1600297-1609777 GCF_000181295.1 Otolemur garnettii | reverse complement strand
CCACAGTCAGCAGCTAGGGTTATGATGCTGCAAGGAGGAGGCCACAGTCAATAGTCAGGGTTATGGTGCTGCAAGGAGGAGGCCACAGTCAGCAGGCAGGGTTATGGTGCTGCAAGGAGGAGGCCACAATCAGAGAAGGAAAAGAGGAAGAGGTTCCAGAGATGGAGGGGGATACACAGTGGGGTGGGGTGAGACATGCAGGATTTTGTTGGTTGTGTGGCTTTACTAGGTTGATGAGAACACTGATTAGCATGGGGGAGAGGCTGCCCTGGTTGTAGTATCAATAGGAGCAGGGAGGGCATAGGGTGAAGGTGAGGACCCCAGTTAGGAGGCTGCTGCAGAGATCCAGGTGGGGGGTGATGGATTCTTGTGCTAACATGGCAGGAAGAAATGAAGAGAAGTATCATGAGTAGGAATCAGCAGGGCTTAGTGATGCGTGGGCTCTAGAGGTGAGGGAGAGCATGTGTGCACAGGTGCTGAGGTTTCTGAGGAGCCATAGCAGAGTGGATAGTGGTGGCATTCATGGGGATGTGATACTGATGGAGGTCTGGACTTGAGAGGGTGAGCATGACTTTGGTTTTGGATGTGTAAACTTGAAAATCTTTTTAGAGATCTGCAGCAGAGACTGCTGGTATTTGACCACAGTCATTCCTACCTGTTATTTCAGTAAGTCCTCCTGATATGAACTGGGCATAAGGCTGCCCAGTTAGAGAAGGCATTTGCCAACCTTCCTTGCATTTAGGTGTGTCCACATAATTAGCTTCCGGCCAGGGGAACATGAGTGGATGTGTACAACTTCTGGATCGTGCCTTAACAAGGAAGCAACTTACACTGCCCCTGCCCTTGGCCTGCTCCCCTTTCTGCTGGTGAGTCTGCAGATGTGACAATGGGGATTAAAATGACCACTCTGGATCCAGAGCTAGGAGCCTTGTATTGAGCATGGTGGAAACTCTCCATTGGCTCAGGCCTGTCTACTGTTGCAGTGTAATTTCAGAAAGAAATACCTTTCTACCATTTTTAAGGCATTGTGTTTTGCATCTCTCTGTACCTTAACTCAGACTATATCCAAGGGGAGATGTCAAGTAGGCATTTGGATATATATACCTGGATCTAAGAGGAAAAGTCTGCCAAGGAGATATGAATTTGGGAATTCTTAAAATGTATGAATAATAAAAGCCACGAGTATAGATGAAATTGTCTAAAGGGAGTAATTAGAGAAAAGAAGAATGGTCTGGAATAAAGCCCTGAGGAATTCATACAAGTAATGGTTGGATTTGGGGAAGATGAGTGATCAAAAGAAACTGAAAAGACAGCTAAAGCAGTAGATGGAAACCCAGGATGGAGCAGCCCCATGCAGTCCAGGAAAAGAGCGGGAGGGAGCGGTGAGCCAGGCAGAGCTTAGATAGTGTCCTTCAGTGAGATCCGCTGTACTCTGGCCAGCTTGGCCAATGATAACTGGAGTGTGCCTGTCACACCAAGGGCTTGTTTGCTAATGAAGATTATTATTGTGAATGCAACTTCATAAAAACTGTGCACATCTCTGGCAGGAACACAGAGGACCTAATTATTATTTCTCAATCCAATTTTCATGATAAATTATCCAGAAACATTAAAAATTGCCAAACTTAGCCTGATGCTTCATATGAAATCCTACGCAACTCTGTTTTTATATCATTTCTCTTGATTCTAAAATTTCACTGTTTAAAAATTAAAACATTTTTTAATTGTGGTTAAAAACACACAAGATGAAATTTATCATCTTAAACATATTTTTTAGTGTCAATAATGTAACAGATCTCAGGAACTTTTTATCTTGTAAAACCGAAACTATCCCCATTAAAGAGCTTCCCAGGCCCCTCTCCCCAGGCCCTAGCCCTCCACAGTCCATTTTCTGTCTCTGTGAATTTACTCTAGGTACTGGATATAAGTGGAATCATACAGCTTTGCCCTTTTGTGCCTGGATTATGTCATTTAGCATGCTGTCCTCGGATGTTTGTCCATGTTACAGCATGTGTCAAAATTTCTTTCTTTTTAAGGTTGAATATCCTTCTACTGTAGGTACACACCACATTTTGTTTCTACAAATTCATTTTAAAAGAATTGGCCTTCCAAACTCTTATTCCTCTGATCAAGTTTCTTCTCGCCTTGTCTACCTAGAAGGCAAGTAGAAGAGAGATGGCGAATTTGATACTATCTTCCTTTAAGAAAATAGAGCCTCTGGCAAACTTTTCCTGGAAAGTATTTTTGGCCTGTGGGCCATGCAGTCTCTCTCCTTACTATGCAACTACTCACATAGCTACTCACTCTGCAGCAAACCTACCTGTCCTTTGCATTTTTGTAGTATTTACATATGTGTTTCTGATTGTGTTGTCCCTGCTAGACTGTGAGCTTTGAAGGCAGGGACCACCTGGTTCCCCACCTTCCAGGAGTTCCTAGCACCTGCTACAGCACCAAACACATAGGCAGGACTTCACGTGTGGCTCATTTCCATATGTCATGTAATTAATGGGTACCTCTGATGAAGGAAAATGGGATTTTCTGACTGAGTGGCTAACTCCATCTTAGGCTGAGGGACTGTCCCTGCAGTGCCAAGTACCGTGGGAAGGACTTAGGTCACACATATTTGCCTAGAGGACAATGTCCAGCCCTATCATGTCATTCAAATCTGTGTCATTTTCTATAGTAAGATGCTCTCCACCAAATGTCTTCTAACAGACTGTCAGGGGTTTGGATGTCAATGTGCCAGATCTAAAATAAGAATTTAAGACAATTTGATAGCATCCTGAGGGAAAAAGGTAGAAGTATTTTCAGAATAATGTAAGAGTTAATGGCTTATGTATTAGCATAAAAGGAAATGTTTTATCCCTCTTCTCTCTGTTCTAGTGATTTTGGAGTTCCTGAATATGGCTGTGCTTGTCCATCATTGTACTAGGGATCTGGCCAGCAGGCAGGTGGGCCGACCTCCCATGTCTGCTCTGTTCTTTTGGCTGCACACCCCAGGGTGGGCTGTATTAGCTGTGGGCTGCGTGTTCTGATTCATACACGGACGTCTCATGGACTCACTGTTTCTGGGTTGGCTCCTGCATCATTCAACTTTTGTATAACTTTTTGTCTGGCAGGTAAATAGTCTCCTACCCAGTATTTCTGTCTCTGAGTTTTCCCTCATATAATCTTTTCCCTGACTGCTGCTGGATTAACCTTGTCCTTCCCATGTTCAGAAAATGTCAGTGATGCCTGACAGGCTCACGATGATCTGTAGATTTCCCAGGCTGGACTCCAGGTCTGCCTCTACCTCCTGCCAGATACCCTGCACTCCCTCCATCTGAGCTAGTCATGAGCCTCCCAGCATTGCAGGGCTGGTGACTATAGTCACAATGGCAGATACTTACCATCTCCTAAAAAGGTCCCAGGCATTGGGCCCAGAGTTTTAAATGCCACATCTCATTGACTTTTTAGAACTACTCTCTGAGATTGGTTCTACAAAATGACATCTTTCCAACCCTGAAGAGCTTCTCATGCTGATCTCTTATACTGAGAACAACCCTACGAAGCAGATGCTACAGAGCCATGCCTGATGCATCCCCAATGCTCTTCATGTCAATTTCTTTTATCTTTTACATGTACGATCTCATTGAACTGTTTCAAAGACTGTGAGGTAGATATTATCATTCTCATTTTTCAGCCAAAATCATTGAAGCTCAGAGATGTCAAATCATTTCCCCAAGGTCACATAGTAAATTAAGACAGCTGGTTCCAGGGTCTCTATTGGTTATCAAAGACTATACTCTCAGAAGACCAATGGTTCTTAAGTGGAATTACCCAAAACAATCAATGATTACTGGGACCTACTTTACAATGGGCACCAGAGATTCTGCTTCAGTAGATCTGAAGGAGGGGCCAGGAATATACATTTTCCACCCTTCAGGTGATTCTGCTGCAGGGGTTCTGTGGAACATGCTCTGAGAAAGCCTGTGATAGACTATCCTGCCTCAGGTAATGAATATTTACCTCTTTCTTTTGCACAGGGTGGCCAATACATCCAGCTGCTCTGGATCATGGTCATTTGACCATTTTGTCAGCAGTGTAGAGTGTGATGCTTCCCTTTCTTCTTCCTTATAAATTATAATTTAAAAATTTCATTTTCTCACCTTATTTTAAAAATGTATTTATTTCTAATTAACAATTAAAAATTATATGTATTTATGGGGTATATTGTGATGCCTCAACGTATGTATATTTGTGAAATGACTGAATCAAGCTGATCAACATATCCATCACCTCACATAATTATTTATTTTGTGACGAGAACATTTAAAATCTACCCTCTTGGCACTTTTCAAATACACAAACACATTGTTATTCATTTTGGTCATGATGATGGACAATAGGACTCCAGAACTTACCCCTACCAGCTAACTGAAACTTTGTGTACTTTGATCAAGGTCTCCCCATTCCTCCACTCTCTGTTTCTATGAACTTTTTTAGATTCCACTTATGCATGAGATCATGTGGGGTATTCATCTTTCTGTGCCTGACTTATTTCACTGAGCATAATGTGCTCCAAGTTCATCCATGTTGTCACAAATGAGATACTTCCCTTTTATTTATTATAGCAAAGGAAATGCATCCATTTCATCCTGAAGAGACCCTGAAATCTTTCAATTTGGATTTAAGAAGCAGAGCTCAGACCTACTGGGCACCATTTGAAATAGCAATCTGCTTTTTCAGAAATATAGTGCTTTCTACTCTGATTCTGGAGGTCAAACTCAACAGTTCTCCCAGAGAGCATTGAAAGCATTGGTTTTACATTGAGATAAGCTTGGCCAATGATAGGTCTATAAATGCTTTGAAAAGCTTTGATTGTGCCTGGTTTTCCTGATAGTTTCAATGGATTGTGATAACAGTCTGTGGTAGACTAGTTGGACTTAGAGCCTGTTGTGTGTTAGCATCACACCTAGGCTGTGATGCTGGAGAGCAGGAGGGTTGTGTTGAATTCAAGAGTTAACAGACTATGGAAGTGAATTTGGGATGCCTGGCAAGGTGCCCTTTTAGGACCACCATATGGAAAGTATTAATTGAGAAGAGCCTTGCCTATATTAGTATCAACCACAGAGCATAGCCCTAAAGAGGATATTCTTAAGTCTTAAATCTAATCACATTTCCCCTGCTAAGTTTCAGATTTGCTTGGACCCCAGGTCTCCCCCCTTTTTTCCCTTCCAATTTCTTCCTTTTGGAATGGGAATATCTGTCCATGATGGAACAGGTATAGAGATTCCCACTCTAGAAGAAGATAATTGGTTTCACAGGTTTACAGATGGAGAGGAATTTTGCCCAAGGATGAATCATAGCCCAAGTCTTATCCATATCTGATTTACAGAATACTTGGAAACGATTTTGGACCCAGAATTGATGCTAGATGTTATGGGATGTAGGGATGGGGGTGAATGTATTTTGCCTGTGAGAAAGATATGCATTTTGGAAGGCCAGACTGTTAATTGTGTCCTCCAAATTCATATGTTGATGTCTCAACCCCCAATACCTTGGAATGTGACTTTATTTACAAATAGGGTCATACCAAATAGAATTAGTTAAGATGAGGTGACACTGGAGTAGGGTGGGCCTTAATTTGATATGACTGGTGTCCTTATAAATGGAGGAAATTTGGACCCAGACTTGCACGCAGGGAGAATGCCATGTGATCATGGAGGCAGAGATTGGGGAGATGCATCTATAAGCCAAAAACATCAAAGACAGCCTGCAACCCACCAGAAGCTAAGGGAGAGGCCTGGAACAAATTCTCCCTTGCAGCGCTTCTGACACTTTGATCTCTAACTTCCTATCCCTGTAATTGTGAGAAAATAAATTTCTATCACTTAAGTCAACCCATTTGTGGTACTTTGTTATGGCAACTTTAGCAGACGTATACAGCTTTTAGCAGGATTTAAAGCTTTCTGGACACAAACTTTCCTCTCTGAAGATAGTCTTTATTTAAGGACTCCATTTGAAAAAATTCCAAAGTACAGGGAAACACATCACAGAATTGGTGTTTAATTCCAAAATGTCAGCAAGAGTTGGGGTTTCTACAGAGCCTCTCCCTGAAGACACGGAATGAATAATCTCAGCCCAAAACTCTTTCTCATGACTGGGCCACAGGGCTACACATTACTGAGAATCCATTATGACCTGTAGTCGATTCTCTTAAAACTAAACATTTTTAAAATCCCTTAAATGTAGTGAATTTGTGAATAGTCCCTGAGTTCCACTTAGGTTGCTCACTTGTTAACCATGCCAAGATATTTTTGGCTGGTCCTGCATCTCGGTCAAATTTGGAGTCAGGAAAGCAAGGGCTCAGTGTCCTGTCTCCCAGTAGCTGGGATAGATTTCATCTGTCTACCATCTGCCCCAATGAAGACAGCTGGATGGGGAGTTGGAGGCTCCTTACGCAAAAGATGTGAAGTCTGTGCCATAGGCTGCTGCCTAACTGAAGAGGGTTTTGTCATGGTAATAGCTGAATGTAAGTAAATATTTCCTTCTTTGATGAAAGGTATATTTTGAAAGGTGAGGCACACAGAGAAACAATGTGCTGAAACCAGTTAGGGAGCTATCTACATCCTTGTAATTATTAAGGGGGGTATATTGAATGTAGTTCCAAACAACTATGAGATTGGTTCTCTGATTTTTGACAAAGCCACTATGGGCACGGGACACACCAGACTCCTCTGGACAGGTTACTGGAATGCATCCTAATTGGATACGCCCAGTAATCTCTGCGACATTGCCCAGGATATCACCATCAGGCTGCTCTTATCTCAGTGGAGAGCATATTGTTAGGTGGACTGAAGCTTTAGGTATGAGAGAATGTGTAGAATCTGGGGCTCCTGGGGACAGACGATGTTAAAGCTCTACAGAAGTAACACCAGCAGATACTGGTGTTTAACGATCCGTTCTGCACCCTCCCAGCCAGAATCCCTGGCTCTGTGATGCAAAGCCCAGGGAGCCCTTGCCAGGGGAATGCATGCAGGTGTTTGTTTTCTGAAGCTTAGCAAGGCCCCAACTACTGATTTGCCTACATTGCCAGGGTTGGGGGAACTGGTTTGTTCAGCTGAAGTAGACTTGTTTTTCTCTGGTAGGAAAATGTTTAAGTCCTCTTATCCAGAGAAGGTAGAAAGGGGCCTGGTGTGGAGTCAGTTAGTCAATCCCTTCTCTTATAGCAGTGATTCTCAACCTGTGGGTCATGACCCCTTTTTAACAATGAAAATATATTGCCGCATTAGGAAGGTTGAGAACCACTGTCTTATAGGGAGAGGGGATTTAAGGGGTGAAGTGCCCTCAGGAGTTGGGGGTACCTAATGAACTGAGTTCACCCTGTCTTTTAAGCCTCTGTTGGGAAATCAGTCCTTCCACATGTTTTCAACAGTGAGAATTTAATATAGGGAACTGGTTACACAGGAAGAGCTGAGAGGCTACCTAGAGTTAATGGAGTAGGATGCCCCCACTAGCTAGGGCGTCAGAGGTGGAAATGGCCAGAGCTCAGAATCAGAGGCATCAGGTGGAAACAGGACCCAGACCAGGCCTGCCAAATGGGAGCTGGGACAGTGGAGAGAGAGGCTGTCCAGTGGGAGATGCAGCCACTGTAGGAGTTGTCATCTGAGGCAAGGAAAGGAAATGCCCCTACACTTCCCATCCCTTTTTCCATCTGCTGGCACAAACTACTTGGCAATGAAACTCAAGACGGAAGAAGGGAAAGGGCAGATGGACCTGAGAGCAGACAGGCAGGGGGCAGCATGGATGAGGAGCTATGTTAGGTGCCCTTTAGGAGGCATCTGTCAGTGTTGCCATGGTGTTGCTGGGGGTCAGAAATGTGGACTTCACTGTCCAAGTCACACCAGAGCACAGCCCGCATTTGAATGTAGGCTCTGGACTCTCTGCTGTTGCAGTGAGGAAGAGGATTTGGCCTCCTGAGGAAGAAGCTTTCTGGGGTTGCTTGGGCAGAATAGGGATGGAGTAGAGGAGCCCTGCCAGTGGCTGCCAGGTGGTGTTGGGGGCTCCCAGCCCAGCTGAGGTCAGCTCAGGTGCCCAGCACTTGCAGTGAGAGCCCCTGCCCATTAAGGGGCCTTTCCCCTCCTTAGGAACTCTCTGAGCCTTTGGTCCAGATTAAAGGTACAAAGGCACCTCTTGGTAGGGAGGAAGCCCCCTTACACAGGCAGGTCTGGAAGGACGATGGAAAAGCTGGAGGTGACATCCACCCAGTAGCTACTTCACCCTGTTTGGATTCCCAGAAGAAAATTTTAGAAGTGGCCACATGAAAAAAGAGAAAGCGGGTTTTGGCCATGGTTTGGGTAATGTGGAGGAGAACGTGAGGGAAACCTCCACGTTATGCCAAGCTTTTAAAGCAGGAGGGACAGTTCTTTGGCTCAAATGCAGGCGGAGCACTTGTTGCAACAGCTATCTGCCAGCCAGCCGGCTCCATTCTGGGAAGACAAAGGGAACGTCAATCCCCCACAGTCCTTTGAGCTCATCTCTTTCTGGCTCGCATTTTGATCTCCCCCATTAACAACATTCTGTGGAGGTTTGGAAGGGATTTTTGTGTTGCAACAGTGTTTTCTAGCGGGTTGCCTAAGTTAAGTGGTGAGTGAGGAGGATCTGAGCTCGGATGATGAGGCCACATGTACTGCAGTGCTGACCAACCTATGCACATGGCAGGGTGGCCTCCAAGTCATTGAAAATGTTTCTGAAGGCCACC
The DNA here is from genome assembly GCF_000181295.1 of Otolemur garnettii. Taxonomy (NCBI): domain Eukaryota; kingdom Metazoa; phylum Chordata; class Mammalia; order Primates; family Galagidae; genus Otolemur; species Otolemur garnettii. The sequence continues at coordinate 1,601,034 of NW_003852421.1, read as the reverse complement.
AACAGACCCATTGCATGGGTCCTAATCTTACAGAAGTTTTGAGCTCTCTGTGTTTCCTCTAGAGTGATGATTCCAAATAGTGGTCAAAGCTGCTTTCCCCCCAGCTCTTCCCATTCTCCCCTCCCTTGCTGTTACTTCTTTCTGAAAGGAGGAAGGAGCATTTTATCCCTGTGTCGGCATCTCAACCACACGGCTACATGTTTGCCACTCACCCCCAAAAGCTTTGCAGACATGCAGCCCTGTTTAAGTGATTGCTAAAGTGGAGGATAGGAAAAGCAGCTTCAAAGATGCTAACCCCGGTACACAGAGAACTTTCTTAAAATAAAGCATTGATGATCAAAAGAAAAGGGAAAATTAGAAATGGTACCTTGACTCCATACTTTCAACTATCCCAACTGTATTCTGGTAATTTCCTGATGCTGAGGGCATTGAACAACATTTTTTTTTCTTAAATTGGGCCTGGATACAGACTATCCATTTAGGTCTGAATGGCTCAGTCTGGCAGTTGATGATCTCATTTCATTGGACAGTTTGATCCAAAGAGCATTTCATTAATTATACTCAGCACAACAATGTGCCCAGGAATCTGCTTCTGTGCTTGGAGAATAATCCCACTTCATAAACAATGCACTTTATTTAGCATAGTGTACCCATGGCCTTAAAGAAAACGGCAGACACTGACGTGACTGACTGCTCTCCTAGGAGCAGGAGTGGGTGAGATTGGAGAGGAGGTTGGA
>NW_003852421.1:1508763-1599184 GCF_000181295.1 Otolemur garnettii | reverse complement strand
AAGAGCGAGGAGGTCTGTGAGGAGCTATTGCTGTGAGGGCTTTAGGGTGGAAGCAAGGCAGGTCTTAACTCTAGTCGGAGCCATTTTTTGTTTTATTTCCTAGAGTGTGGCTCTGAACAAGGACGTCCTACAAACTTCTGAGGGGGTTTCAGTTTTGCAGTAACTTCTTAGAGAGCTCAGAACATCAAGGAACAACATCTTCTTGGGACACTCAGTTGTGGACTGGCTTTCATCTCATTTTCTTCAGCTGATTTATTTTCACTTATTATTGCTATTATTTTAAAAGGAGATGCTGTGTATTTGGTCACATGGAATTATAATAACTCAGCCGTGAAGGAGGCCACCCTTTGAGACTCTGGCAAGAACAGGGGAAATTCCTTTCAACACTAGCCCCGAGGAATTCTCATGATCCTGGTTTCCATTTTGGTCAAAACGAAGATGAAAGGACTTGATCCAGCATTGAGAAGAACTATAATTTTGATTCTGAGCGAGGCACAGCTAGATGAAAAACCAGGCTAACCTTTTATCTGTTATATGAATGGGGGAACACATCCTGTTACAAATCAGACAACAATTGTGCATTAAATTTCTGCTGCAGGCCTCATCTCTAAAATCAAAGCCTTGTAGGCAAGAAGCAACTATGAGACAGTGGATTCACTGATTGATTTTTCCACTGAAGTGTTGGGAGATAATATTATTGAATGTGTGCCTCCTTTTTGGCTTTGTATTTTTGTAACAAATTTAGAAATGCAATCAGGAATAGCTATTTTCCTAGAGAAAATTTCCAATCGGTAAAAGTAGGACAACTGGATCTGGGTAACCATAGACATTCTTGCTTGGAGGGTTCTTTCTTACTCCCTCTGGCTCCCAGCACTTCTGATGTGGGTAACTCTACTGACGTTATTACTTCTCAGTTCGGTATTCTTTTTTATTTTTAAATTGTGGTCTTATATGAGGTCGGATTTTAAGTTTGAAAAGTCATCCTAGAAGAAGGGCTATATACCTTATTGCTGAATATCACTATAGTCACCTTTGAAGTACTCCTCTGGGCCATCTGGTGACCACAGTGACATTTGGCAATGAGGTATGTAGCACTTTTTCTGGGACGAGTTCAAGAACTTAATTGTCACACCTTGTAAGACAACAACTCTGATGGCCATTCCAGAAAAAGCGTTCCAAAATTGCTTCAAAGGGTGGACTAGGCACTGGCATTAGTGCAGAGCTGCCCAAGGGATACCTTGAAGGTAACTGTAGTGATTGATATTCAGCAATGAGTTATGTAGCACTTTTTCTAGGATTAGTTCACGAACTTAATTGTCCAACTTTATATACATAATATAAAATTAACAATCTTAAATTTACCATCACCACCACACATCTCTGGAACATTCCCATCATGCCACACTGAAGCTCTGTCCCCATGAGACATGAACTCCCCACTCCCTACTCCCCTAACCCCCCTGGCTACCCTCATTCTCCTTTCATCTTTATCAGTTTGATTTCTTTTTTTTTTTTTTTTACAATAAGAAAAGAACTTTATTGTTATTATTTTTCTGTGTAAAACTTAAGGTTTTTTTGTTTTGTTTTTTTAAAGAAAAAGTACCAAAGGGGATTAGCTCAATTCATCCATTTCTCAGTTGTTTGCTTCCCACCATCCTCCAATATTCATCCCAAATATTTGGGAGGTGAAGAGAGGGGGAAGCAGCTATTCAGAGTCTGAGAACATAGTAATCTCTGGATCACAGTGTAGCCACACTCATCTTGTAAGTACTGGGCAGGGAGGCTGTGACTGGGGGTGTTGGGACAGCTGGACTGGAGAAGGGCTGCAGATGGAGGTGGTCACCAAGCTATGGCTGGGAGAGTCCACCCTTGTGGAGGAATCAGCAACCAGGGCCATGGAAGCCAGGGAGGATGGTGAGCTGGGCTGGATACATATCATCTTCCCCTTCTTTGCATCCACTGCCCTTTGCCTCTCTACATAGGTGTTTCCTAATGACGCTGATCCTGTTTGCTTCTTCTCCTTTTGAGATTTCTTGCTGGGAGAGGTGGAATCTCTCCAGGTGTGAGGAGAGACACCTTCACCGAAAGAGGTGGAGGTGACGACAGCTGCCCCACTCTCTAAGACAGTGGTGAGGGAGCCCTCTGATTGCTTCCTGGACGAGAAAGTGTCTATCTCCTCGGGAGAAGAGTTGTTGGTATCCAGGGGCAATGCTTCAGTCTGTAGCTCAAAGAGCTGAAATGCAGGGCTCTCTTCCTCTAAGGCAATTCCCCAGGCTATCCTCCATTACTTTCAACATCTATGCTGAAGGGTGTCAGGGCCCTTTCAACACTAATGATGGTGACACCATGAGTCCTTCATTTTGCTGCTCCCCTGAAGACCTGCTGATCCCTTTGGCAGGTTCCAGGTTCTTTTCAGTGGAGATCTGTGGTAGGCTTATGGGGCTCTTGTCTCCATCCTTACCTGCTTTCTCTTCCTCTTCATTATCCCCCTGACCCTCCAGCATCGATTCCAGATCTTGGTCTTCTTCAGAATGTGTGGCCTCCTCCTCTACCTCTTCTCTTCATCATCACTTTCCACATCATCTTCATCATCTGTCTCAGCCCTGGAGGTAGGTGGAAGGCACTCCTGGGATGCCATTCCACTAGGACTCTCACCAGAATCCAAGGAGGCTTTGGGGGGCTCTGCAGAATGAGAAGTACCTTGAGGAAGCCAGGCTCTTCTGGTCTTTCTCTCGCCCTCCTGACTTTTGTCTTGCATCATCACATATTTGGAGATACCCTTATCCAGTCAGCTTACGACCAAAGTCCGAATTTCCTGAAGGCCAATGCGGGATTTGATAATGCATGGTCAATGCCTGGTCTACAGTCATCTGCAACATGGCAGCCAAAGTTGTAGATGAGATAGAGGTGATGTCACTCCTGTAACCTGATGCCTACATCTCAGAAGGCATCCTGAACCATAAGCTGGAGCTGCTCCCTTCCCAGTGGCTCAAAGCACATGTCCATAGTCAGAGAAGGTATCAGGCTTGTTGATGAGCTGTTCAGTGCACCTATTAACCTTTGGGTAGCAGGTGCCACCATAGGGGATGCTCTGTTCTATGACACAGCCAGTCAGTGAAGAGCAATCTTCCAGTTCACAGATGCCAAAAGAAACCAATAAGCTTATGTTACATTCATGCTTCCTGCGGGTATGTGGAGTCTGGGTCATTCGATTCTGAGAGATCCAATTCCTTTCTCTGCAGCTGGTGGATCTCTGCCACATAGATGCCAGCAGTGCTCCAAGTGCTGGATCTGGGAACCAAGGGTCCTTGAGGCCTTAGAGGCAGTGGTTTCAGCATTTGTGGGATCTGAGGAGTCTGTGGGACTGTTATTCCCAGAGGTCCCATTGGAGGTGGTGGCAGCAGGGTGCAGATTAAGCTTCTTTTGGCTGAGTGGGCCTTGAAAACAGTGCAGAGCTCATTGAAGTAGACATGGAGCTTAGCTGGCTGGTGCTGGGCCTGAGACAGGACCTGAGAGACAATGCTGCAGAACTCTGCTGAGGCCAAAAACAAAGACTGGGTACACTGCCTCCAGCCATAGAGGAATGGGACCACCTTGGGGTGATCCACTGTGGGCATCTTACACAGTTTAAGGAACTCTTCAAACAGCTTCTTGTTCTCCAATTTGTAGCATTTCTTGCCACCGGAACTACTGCTTGCTCCATCCCCATGGGGTTCAGAGGAGCCACGGACTTCTGAGCCAGGCGAGGCTGGACTGGGGGGGTGGGTGAGAGAGCCCTGGATGAACAGATGCTTCATCTTCTTCATCATCATCCAGCAGGATGATGCTGTTAGCAGTGGCCATGGGAGATCAAATCCCCCAGAGGGAGGAAGTGTTGGAGTTTTCGAAATTCCTGCTGGAAGGGGATGGGGACTCAGAAAAAGCCCCTCCAGCATAGTCCCATCCCTTCATCTCACACATTTTGCAATCGTTGTGGGTTTCAGCAACATCTAGCCTTGACCAACAGTGTCCTCATTGCCTCTTTTCAGTCACCACGAATTCTAAACCATCTTTTCTTTTTGACACAGAGTCTTACTCTGTCTCCCCAGGTAGAGTGTGTGGTGTTATAATTCACTGCAACCTCAACCCCCTGGGCTCAAACAATCCTTCTGCCTCAGCCTCCCAAGTAGCTGGGACTACAGGCTGTGTCATTATTCCCAGCTAATTTTTTTTATTTCTGGTAGAGATGGGTTCTTGCTCTTGCTCAGGCTGGTCTCGAACTCCTGGCCTCAAGCAGTCCTCTCACTTTGGCCTCTCAAGTGTGCTAGGATTACAAGCATGAGCCTCCACAGGAGCCCTAAATGCTTTTTGGGCCCTTCAAGTGAGGTGGTGGCAAACTTAGAGTCCCCACCCCTAGTTCCACTCCTCACGTGTATTTCCAGTCTGTCTCATTTCCCACTATTTCTCATATTTGGCAAGCTGATTCTGCTTCGTTTTCCCAGTATTTCCCAATACTTCTCCTATTTGCCAAGTAGATTCTTCCTCCCAAACCCAGGACCACCTACACCCTGAATTTTCCTACACCCCCCTTGAACAAGTAACACACTTCTATCCACACCACCTCCGGTGTTTGCTCTCTTTTTCACTCAAACACATCAAACCCACACCCCACCCCATCCTGGACGATCACCCCAACTCCTAGACTCTCTGAGGCCAAAGAGGTTCCCTCCCAACAATCCATTCTCTTTTCCCCTTGTTTAATTATCCCCGAATTTCACCCTCTGATGGACTTCCTCAACCCGGGGCTTTAGGTTGGAGATATTTCACCTTCAGTCCCTCCCCTCTGACCTCACCCTGATTTTCTCCATTCTCTGTTATCTGTAACCAATCGTGAGCCCCCACTGGGCAGCTCTCCTGATTTCTCCGGGATCTCAACCCGGGTCCCGTGGTCCTGTGCATGAGCTTTCTGCCAATCACCCCTACCCACCGCCACCACACTCCAAGGACAGGAAGGTACCGCAGCTTATCCTTCAGACCCAGGGCAGGGTCTCTCCCATACCTGTCCCTCAATATCCCTGCCCCTCCTTCTCTCCCCGCAGAGTCCCCACCTGAGAAATAGTCTCTGGAGGCGACCCCGGCAGCTGATCTCAGAGCCTTGCATGGTTCCCTTCGCCTTTCTTCCCCTTCGCCTTTCTTCCCCGGCTCACCACAGCCCCACTGTGGACCGGAGGAAGCCACAGAGTTTGCACCTACGTGCACCTCAGCGCGGCCATATTGTGTCCCTAGGAGTTTGATTAATCTACCCCTAGTGAAATCATTATTTGTCCTTTTGTGATTGGCTTATTTCACTTAGCATAATATCCTCATAGATTTGGTTTTCTTTTACTCTGTCTTTAAAATATTTCCGTTTATCCCCCCCCCCACCCCATTTAAACTTTGGAAAGGTCATCAACGGAATTTTAAAAACACTCTCTGAGCCTGGAAATTTTGAAGCTCAAGTATGTATCCGTAAAACACCATATTGCTTGCAGCAGAGCGGAACATCTCAGAGGTGAAAAATCAAATGGCCTGACGCCTCCCTGGTGAAGGAGAGAGTTGTGTTAAGTGGCGCCAGCTGGGAACCTCCTGTACAGCAGGGCGCCGAGCCTGCGGGCCCGTGGCCAGGGGCCGGGGACGCTCTGCAGATGTGCCCTGCTCACTGCCGGGGCTGGTGGTCACGCTGCCCTCCCGGGGCTGCAGCGACAGCTGCCGGTGGAGCGGGGCTGCCAGCGGCTCTGGAGGGAGGCATCTGCCCGGGCTCCCGCCGGAGGGGAGGAACAGAAGGCAGCTGTGTGGAAGCATCCGCGAGGGCAAAAGCAGAGGACACAGAAAAAACACCCTCGACCTTCCTGCGCGCCCAGCCTCCAAAGCACAGCGCCCCCGGCTCTGTCACTGCGTCTCCTCAAAGTCAGGGAATACTGCGGGAGCTGTTTCCCCCCTTCTGTATTCAGGCCTGGCAGCTTGTTCTTGGCCAGAGAGGGCTCACCAAGTCACACAAATGCTGCAACAAGTGGGGGAGGGGCTGGGCCGGGACACCAGCCGGTTCGTCTCCCAGACGTGGCTTTTCAAAGCTCTTTGGGGTTTTCTTATATCTCGGCAGCAATGCAAATAATCTCTAAGAACCGTGACGCTGTCTTTTTCAAAGAAATGTAATTTGCTACTGTCAATAACACAGATTTCCCACCCAGAAGAGCGAATGTCAGATTGCTATTTATCAAATCGTTTATACTCTGATGACTAATGGAAAATACAATGGCAATTTGTTACTGTTTTGGCATTGTTTGCTATCAGAAATGACACTGGAACAAAGGGGTAATCAGTTACATTGCATTCAAAATTTATTTTCTCCCGAGGGAGTAGACACATTCACATATCAATAGGAGTTGATAACCATAATGTGTATAGCCTTTATAAATTATCTATGTAGCAATTTTCACTTTAAAAAGCCATGTTCCCATATATCAGTTCATTTTGGCATCCTAAGAATGTTTATGATATTGCTTCAGTTGAAAAGAATGAGACTTAAAGGAGAAATGGCTTGTCTAAGGCTATATAGGAAGTCAATTGGGGCTAAAATATAGGTCTCCTGAGTCTTAAACTAGAGCTGTTTCCATTAAACTATACTAGAGAAGAACGTGTCAGGCCACAGAACGGAGGTGAGAGATTGTGTTCTTCTTTCTCCAACCGACTTCCTCCCATTCCCAGCCCACGCAGTCCTGAGTAGTGATTACTTGAAAATCAAGGGGATATACTATCAGATTAAACTATATAAAACTGCCATTTTTTAAAGATTAAAAGAGTCAAGAATCAACAATTTTGTGTTTCAAACTAATCATTTCCCCCAAAGTCATATAGATTACATTACCCATGTAGCAGCAAATTTGGCCAGTTGCTTTGCTTTCAATTTTGCTGCCCCTTAATCTGAATCAGCCAGTGACCTCAGATCGTTGTTTTAGTGGCCTTTAAAACCAAATTGAGCCAATTACAGAGGCAGCTGGCCAAACTGTGCAATTAACCCCAAACCAGGCAATTCAGGGTTATGTAAATACAGCTCACAAATGACCAGCCCACAAGAATTTTCAACAGGTCTAACCTGCTTCTGCTCTGGTTACTGCACATTTTGCCTGAAAAAGGAATTAAATCTGTATCCTTTTCTGTTCTCTGGCATATGTTTGTATGTGTTCTGGTGAGTGGGAGATTTCCAAGGCTATTACAGGGGGATCATTAGAGAATCAGGAGGGATATTGGCTGAATGTCAAGAATGAGGAGGGAAGGAGCAGAAAGTTTAAGCAGCTGAAGAGACACACGTTAGAATCATTCATTCTCAGCACCCTGTGGGAGCTGGTTAACTTACTCTACTGGTCAGGCTTCCCGCCATCTGGAGTGAAGTTGGGATGCTCCTACCTGGGAAGGACAGGCTCCAGGTGGGGGCAGCCTGGCAGAAGGGTGGTGGCCACCACTGCTAGAAGATAGAGCTTCTCTTTCCCACAGACAGCAGGGTAGCAAGGACAGCACTTTCAGCATTTTCTGCTTTTATGAACCACTTGATATTGGGCGTGAAACGGTATCAAGCCATGAAGCCTCTGGTGCTGCTGATTTGGAGAAGCAGTGCTTCTGAGGTCCCTGTTTCTAGCCACTAGGGGTTCATTTCCACTTGGTGCTCCATGTGGGAAGAGATTACAAGAGGGCAGGGCAGAAGAGCAGTGGTTCCTGCAGGGAGGTGACAGATCCATGGGCTAAAGTTAGAAAGACAGAAAGGGGCAGCTGTTCACAACTCCAGTATGAATTTGGCAGACCATGCTGGAGGGAGGCAAACTCTTCTGTAAAGCCAAGGGAGGATGACTTGGTAGAAGTCAGCTCGCTGGAAAAAATAAAAAAACAACCTTGGTTTATAACATTTGCCAATTTCCATGGTATAAAAATACTCCCACTGTGACCAATTTTAAACTGCCAATAGTTTTAACAATTGGCTTGTGGAAATTCTGGATGTTTGATAATCTCTCGAGAGCCTGGCTCCCAAATAGCATCAACTCGGTGGCTTAAAAACTGAAATCAGGCAACTGTTATAAGCGCAATTAAAACATAAAGATCTTGGGGTGAGAAGCAAGTGTTTCAGGGTGCGCTCAGCCTGTGCCCTGTTGTACTTGTCTCCCTTTCCTTGTATGTTCTCCAAAGAGCAGTGCTCCATCCCTTGGGTCCAGACAACCTGACCCACTCAGTCATCACCCCTGAAGTCTTCCTGGAAGATGCCCTCTTACACCAGCCATTGCAGTAATAGGTGCTGTGCCTGTCCAGGTGCAGCTTGGTTTCTCCACCATGGCCGAGTGGGTGGGGGAGATTGCCTGTCTCCTAGAGGGGAGATGTTGAGGACCTGTCACTTTTCAGGAGCATGGACTGGTTTCAGTGGGACCCCTAGTAGGTCCCACTTATAATTTAAAATAGCCACGTCCAAGAGTAGAAATTCAGTTCAGTGGTTAGGAAGGTAGAATTCAGCTTTTAGGTAGCAGAGAACTATAGACTGGGCTTACTCAAAAAGAAATTTGCATGACTCTAACTGAAAGCATTCAGTGTTGAATAATAACTTTTTCTCCCAGGTATGCACACATGAGGGCTGTGTCTGTGTTCCGGTCAACACACTTTTTAAAGCTTGTCCTCAGGTTCCTGAGTGTAAACATGAGTGGCAGAAATGAACCGAGTCTAGGCCCCATCTGTTCCATGGTGCTGTGCTTTGGGGATGCTGCTGGTGTCCCCACTTTCCTGGTGTGCCTTGGGGATGCTGCTTCCCACACTTTTCTATAAGGCTTCCAGTCCCTTTGTACATTTATTTGATGGTCTGTTTTTGTACTCCTATTTCCACCAAACATCAATATTTAACTGTACCTTGAAGAAGATGTTTTTGGACTAAACAAACTTGGGGGTACCCTAGTACCCTAGCTAGGTTAAACTAGCACTTGATTGTGAGTCGTCTTCAGAATCACTGATAGTCAGGGTATATTACATATCTTTAAAAGGGAAACTTAATGCTCTTGGATTCTTAAATGTTTTGACCTCAAATTATCCCCCCCCCCACAGGAGACTATATTAGTTTCCTAGGGCTGCCATAACAAAGTGCCACAAATCAGGTGGCTTAAAACAATAGAAATTTATTTTTTCATAGTTTTGGAGGCGGGAATTCTGAAATCATGGTGTTGGCAGGGCCATGCTCTGTCTGAAGGTTCTAGGGGTAGGAGCTACTCCTTAGTTTCTGCTGTTGCCAGCAATTGGTGGTGGCCTGGGACGTAGGCACATCATCACTCTGATCTTTGCCTCCATCATCACGTATGTTCTCCCTGTGTGTCTCTGTGTCTTCCCTTCTCTCTTACAAAGACATTCATCATATTGGATGAGGGCCCACCCTAATTGAGTATGACCCCATCTTAATTTGATTTCATCTGCCAAGACCCTCTTTGCAAATATGGTCATAATCACATGTATCAAGGGTTGGGACTTCAACACATGTTTGAGAGGACACAATTTAACCTGTAACAGATAGCTATTATCATTTCCTAAAAATGGTACTCCAAAGAACACATTTTGGGAAATGCTATCCCAAGAATTTGAAATGTAATTAGGATACAAAGGTACATGTTAAACCTTTAGGTCAGGGGTTCTGAACCTGACATCAAGGAGTTCATGGTCTTGGATGAGAAGGAAAATTTATGTCTTTATTTGTACTGATTTTAGCTTTCCTTAATTTCTGAGTGTAGCTAACAAACCAGGTTCTGAACCTGACATCAAGGAGTTCACGGCCTTAGATGAGAAGGAAAATTTATATCTTTATTTGTACTGAAATTTAGCATTTCCTTAATTTCTGAGCGTAGCTAACAAACCACAGTAATATCTGTAGCACCCGTGACTTTGTTGCCAATAGAAATCACAGACATTTTCATTTCACACTACAGTTGTTGCAGATACCTTAGGATATCATTTATACTCATTACCATTTCAAAATCATGGTGGTTATTAGAGCTGCCACTAGGCCTTATTTAATGTGCTAATAAGAAAACACATAGTACTATAACACAAATCTGTTTTAATGTTTTGAAAGCTGTATTTCCTTCATAATCTTTTGTGTTTTCTTTCATACATTTTAAAATAGTATTCTGAGGAGACTTAGACATCACCAGAGAGCCAAAGAGGTCATGGCCCACAAGAGAATATCTGTCCCTGTTTATGGCTTCCAAATCAGCTGGCTTCCCATAGAAAGGCTTACCTGAGAGACACATGCTAGCAGCATCTATTCATTTTATAAGTGAAATATAATTAATAAATCAACCAAACATGGATGTTTATAAATAAAGTACAGAATTGAGGCAAAATGTAAAAGTAAGATGCACATAGGTCTAATGAGGTATTTTGCACAACGATCTTTATTGTCACTGTATTCTGATAAATAAGTCACATACCAAGGAAAGATTTGTCTAAATATTAGGATATAGTGTGGCAACTCTCTCTATAAGCCTAAGAGTATCTGAATCATTTATTAGAAAACATATAATCTTTTCTGTGTATATTCAAATATATCAAAAAATTGAACATATTCTATTCATATAAGGGATAAATCTGGGTTTGCCCAGATCTGAGGGGGTTCCTGGGACATGGGACTTTCCCTGTGATGACTGGGAAGGCCTGGGCAAACAGGAATGAGTCAGTCACCTGGGCTGAATCTCTGAGCTTCATGAATGAGCACAATTATGCTGTGGCCGGGGTTTTGGTAGAAATCACCATGACTGAAGTTTTCCTCTGGGGAGTGTGACTGCAGGAGTGGTTTGGCTGTGTCAAGGCCAAATTCCAGCCTGGCTCTGCCTCTGCACCATCAGGGAAGTGGGACCTTACCCAATCCTCCCAGCCTGTTTCCTGTGCTGTGAAAGATGGAGATGCTGGTGTGTGCCCTGCCTCTCTCCCAGGGCTCCTGGGGGATTCCGGTAAGATAAGTGATGTGTAAACTGTGACTGTGCTGTATGAATAATAATTCTTTCATTTCGCATGGCAGCATCAAATCAGTGCACATTCACAGCACTCTCTTTCTTCAAGTCTTTCCATTAGTCCTCTTCCTCATGGACGCTCAGAGCCCAGGTACCCCATCTTCCGTGCTTAGCAAGGCCATGGTGAAAGAGGCGTGGGGCATCCTCGGATATTGTCTGTGCCCCCTCCCTTCAGGAGCCCCAGAGCCCTCATCCTGGCCTCCCTCACAGCAGGCTCTCCTTCTCATGCGCTGTGAGCCTCCAAGCATGGCCTGAGCTTGCCACCTTCTCTGTCCTTCAAAACGTAGCCCCTGTAGGCAGTTCTTACTGGGCAGGGGTCCAAGTGCACATTAGGACCACCTGGAGAAACCTTTGATGTTCTGCCACTAGGACACCCACTGATGATTACATCAGAATCTCTTGGAAAGGGAGAGCTGGCTGCCAGTGTTTTAAAGACACCCCAAGTATTGTAATATGCAGCTTGGGTTTAAAACACCACTTGGGTGTTGCCTGGAGGATAATCAGAAAAATGACTCCCTGTTCATCTGTTGTTATCCTACCCAGAGCTCAGCAAGACTCGGTGCATCTAAGGAGGGGCAGAGCCACAGGGCAAACTGAAGTCTTCCTTGCACACCTTCCTCCCCAGGGTATCCCAGGGTCTGGGTGACAGGAAGGCAGCTCCCACTGAGGGCTACTGCTGGGCCAGGGCCTTGTAGTTCAGAGCCAAGGCCTCACCTCCATCTCTGCATTCTGCTGCATTAGAGGATTTCTTGAGGTGGGAGGGGAGAGGTATCACCCTTCCCCGATTGCTTGCACCTTCTCACAGCAGCAGCCTCCCTTGCTCAGCAGGTTCATAGGAGGAGTTTGGGGCTGAGTTGGGTGGAGGCACACAGCCCAGAAGCCTGCAGGAGCATGGGCATCCTTGGCGCCTGTGCCTGCACTGCAGCCTGCACCCTTCTGCATCCTGGCCCTTCATCTAGGGTGTCATAGAGGAGCTGGAATCTACCTGCTCAGGCCCAGGCACCTCCCCAAGACGCTGTTGCCCCAGGGCAAGGCTCTGACATTCTGAGTTTTAGGCAATTAATGTCTTGGTAGAATTTGAAAGACCTTATAGAAAGGACCCCCCCCCCCCAATTGCATCTCACTAGTCTTCCCAAATCCCTGTAGTTGCCAGCTTTGGAGAGCTACTCTTGTGTCAAACTGTCATATCCCTGAGAGTCCTATGTTGAGGTGTTGATACCCTGTGAGGATTTATCCGTCTTCACATTGTCTGGCATTAGCCCCTATAGAACTTCTGCATGGAGCATGAATGGATCCGCAGTCTAGTGTCTCAGTTGTGTGTTCTTGGGCAATGCACTTACCTTCTTGAGTGTCAGTGTTCTTGTCAATGAAATAAAGATCTTCATCTTTTCCTCACATATTTCTACAGGACTGAGGTTGGAGTAATTTGAAATAATGTACAAGAAATTGATTTTGGTAGAATAAGCTCATCTGACTATGTGTAAACAGTTTCATTACTGGTACTGGGGAAAAATGTGTTTGTCTGCTTTCAGTATGGAAGGTTCCTGAGAGCAGAGGAGGCAGGCAGCCTGTCAGTTTCAAAGGGGTGAGTTTGGAGAAAAGGGGGTTGCCTGTGGAGGTCACCTGGATGTCATGGTGAGGTTAGAGGCTGTGGTAGAAGTGTCTCATATCCTGAGGGCAATCTCAGGATCCTGGAAATTTGGAAAAGGAAGCTGAAGTGGAAAGGAAATAAAATTAAATGGGAAAAGAAAGACAGCTTCACTGTTTTTCATTTTGTCAGGGACCAGCTCAACCCACCACTGAGACAGGGGATATAGAAACAGCGAACCTTCTGCAAGCTACTGTGTGTGTGTGTGTGTTTCAGACTTAGCGGAAGGATGGGTCACTGACAGAGCATAATACAGACTGGAAGGTAGGGCAGGCATCACAGGAAATGCTGGAAAGGAAAACAGGAAAGTAGGCTTATGTGAAGTGTGGCCCAGACTCCTTGAGGTAGACTGGCTGGCTGGACGCAGGCAAGCTGGGGTGGGCCTGGTGACCCGCAAGGCCAGTGGGGCATGCATCATCCCCAGCACCCAGGCCTTGTGCAATGCAGCAGGGCCTTAGCCTTGCAACCAGGCTGGGTGAAGACAAGCTTGATCCAAAGCACTTCCTTCTGTGGGGGCCACATGTCCATATGCAGGGGTTTGAGCACCTGTTTTGTCAGGTGCATTGTCTGTGGTCTGGTGGACACAGTATTGGCGTGGCCCAGGATCTGCCCTGATTCTCTACCCAATAGACTGTGTGGCCATAGGCAAGTCACACTACTTCTCTGGGCTGCCACATTCTCTTTGATAAGATGATGGGGTTGGCCTACATGACTTTTAGGATCCCTTCCAGCTTGGTATCAGATTGCTCCATGACTCAGAACTGGTTTTTAAGGCGGTATTGAGAGACATTATGGCATATGAACTGAAGCCTTTGGGATGGGGATTTACAAATTCTCTGAAAAGCAGAATCTTCATATTTAAAGCAAATACTGGAGTATGGCATTCCTCAAACAATTTAATACAGAATTACGATATAGTCCAGCAATTCTACTTTCAGGTATATACACGAAAGAAGTAAAAGCAAGAACTCAAACAGATATTTGTACACCCATGTGCATAGCAGTATTATTCACAATAGCCAAAAGGTGGAAACGACTCAAGGGTTGATCCGTAGATGAATGGATAAACCAAATGTGGTATGTACATGTAATAGAATATCCTTCAGCCTTAGGAAGAAAGAAAATTCTGGCACATGAATGAACCTGGAGGAAAGATGTTAAGTGAAATAAGCCAGACGCAAAAGGTTTGATTCTACTTATAGGCATAATCACATTCCTAGAGACAGAAAGTAGAATGGTGGCTGCCAGAGACTGGGGAAGAAGGGGACAGGAGTCATTGCTTAATGGGCACAGAGTTTCTGTTGGGGAAGATAGAAAATGTTCTGGAGGTGGATGGTGGTGATGGTTGCATAGCAATATGAATGTGCTTAATGCTATTGAAATGTACATTTAAAATGGTTAAAATTATAAATTTTATCTTATGACTATTTTACCACAATAAAAAAGCAAATACTGGACTATTTAAATGTGGTATACAAAATAATGATATAAAGCATGACTTGTGCTGGCTTGTAGCTCTGTTATCTGATATGGATGAAACCAATTATTGAATATTTAATTTGAAAAAATGATTAAAGTGGAGGATTACTAAAAAATGAGTTCGTATAGTACATTTTAGTTTACCTCAAAACATCTTAAAGTAGATTTATTCACCAATCTTTGGGTTTATTTATTCACCAACCTTTTCTTGGGTTTAGGTTTGCCGAGTAGAGTTTGGCATGGTCTCCTTGACATAATCCACATGCAAAAGATATCACTCACAAATTCCAGTTTCAGGGTCTTTAACATGGAATTTGTCAGAGGTCTTAAAAACACTTGTGAAGAAAAATGAATGCAGAATCTTTCTAGATTCTTCTCTAATTCCAATTCTTTTATAATTGCATTGTCCCACTTAATTCTATATATCAACTATATCTATTTTTAGCTGTCTATATAAATATACGAAACAACTGTCTTTTACAAAGTTTCCCCAAAGCATTCAATTTATTTTGTTATGGAAATAGCATTAACAATTAAGTGGGCTTGGGGACAAGTACAGTTCTCAGTTTGTAAGCACAGAAGTGCATTAGAGGGAGCAGACGTGTACAGTATGTCATAAATGAGTAAAAAGACAAGCATACAGTGGGGGAAGATAGTTGTAAGACATCCGTAAACTGGCAGATGATGAGGTTGTCAAATATATGGAAAGAACTTTACCAAATCAACAAGAAAAAGAGAAAATGGGCTTAGCAACAGGACAGGCACAAAACCAAAGAGGAAATCCAAATGGTCAATGAACATGAAGAGAGGCCTTTAACTTCATTGATAATGGGGGAAATGCAAACTGAAACCACCAGATAGTGTTGCATACGAGACAGGCAATAACTAAAAATTCTGAAAATACTAATTGTAAGCAAGGCTTTGGAGCTGCAGGAACTTAAAGAATTACCAGCATTTGAGGATAAAGTTGGATTTAAGAGAACAGGTTGCACAAGCAAAAGGCAACAAGGACAAAGGGCAAATGAGGTGACACCTGTTTGGCGGGGTCAGTGGTTGATCAGAGGGAGAGTGTTAAACCGAGGAGGTGGAATTGAGGAGGTCCCCACCTGCCAGGACCTGTGACAGTGTACTTTGTCTCATGGGTAATAAGGAAGACAATGATGTTGAACCAGAAAATGCCTGAGTCAGAGGCCAGCCTGATGGCAGTACATAGGCTGGACCGTACAGATGATTGTCTGGAGGTGGGTGGAGATGATTGGGGGCTGGTGCAGGAGGCCTAGGCAGGTGAGGAGAAGGGCCAGACATGCAGAGCTTGTAGGCCAAGTGGAAAGTAAGGGCAAGTGATGCTCAGAGAAAAGCAGTTGTTGGTTACAGAGCTAATCGAGGGCTGCAGGTGGAAACAGAGATAGCCTAGGATTTCAAGCCCCAGTGACAAAGAGACTGAGAGTGACATGAATGGAAAAAGGGTAGGTACATGAGTTGGATAATGATCTGTTTCCTACTTGCTGGGGTGAGGTGCCAGTGGGACATTTGAATGGAAATTTCCTGCAGCTAGCTGGAAAGAGGCTGGGGCTGGTACAAGGCCTGGAAGGGAGGGAGCCCTTGATGGGGTTTGGTCCAGAGGAAGGAGTGGTGTGAGAGGCAAAGTCAACAGGGCAGGGCACAGGCACCTGGGTAGGACGAAGGGAAAAGAAGCCAACCTGAGCCAGAATCAAAGGATTAGCTAACATTTTTTCGGTTTATAGATGAAGAAATTATTTGGCTTTTGGGGACCGGGCCAGTCCTACATTTTGTGAGGAAACCCATCATATCTGGGTTTTAAGCAGCTCCAGAAAGTAGACTTGCTTGTTGAATGGGCCTTGGCTACATGATTCATCTTTGTTGCTAAAACCTGTAACAGGTGGTGGGGGAGAACCACTATAGAGACGAATGCTCTGACTCTACATGGGAAAGAATAATAAATAATCCATACACAGTTCTCACCTAGTATGTGTCTGTCCGTCCCTCTGCTGAGCATTTTGTAAGGATTATCTCATATAATCTTGACTCTGACCAGGTATTATCATATTCCCATTTAACTGAAAGGAAACAGGTACCCAGAGAGAGTAAGTCATAAAGCTAGTGAGTAGCAAAGGGTTAGAGTCCAGGCAGGCTGACTGCAGAGCCCTGGCTTTTATCTACCACTTTATCCTGAGAAACAACAGAAGCAAGAATGAGGATGTGAGGCAAGAGTGATGAACGTGAGGGAACTTTCAAGAAGGTTAGATGAAAATGGCAATTTAATTACCAAAGATGCCCTGAACTGAGAGTAGGAGAGGCCCCCAAGTCCATACACACAGAAGAAGGTCTTTATCCCTGGAGATAAGAGAGTTGAGGGTCTACTACCCCTGCTGATGCTTTGCTCTGTGCTCCCCTCCTAAAGATATGCTAAAACCATCTCTCAGAAGAAGACATATGAGTACTTGAGAGTCATGTATTTGAAAGGAGTCCAGAATCTGAAGGTAGAGTGGACACTGATGGTGGCCGCCTCCCCCACCTCCAGTAAGTAAGGTGGCCTCTTGGGGTGTGCTAGTAGCTTCTTAGATCTATGAATGGGAAAAGTTGATTACAAAGCAATACTTTTAGGCATCAGCCGATAGGAATCAGAAGGGAAGAGAGAGACGCAATCTTAGAAATGACAGGCCCGCTCAACCTCCCAATTTTATTTTTATGAATGGCTTAATGTCATGGAGAAACACCTATCACATTGCCCATTAGAGAATCTCTGTGACGACTCCGGCACTGTCACTCTGTGATTCTGAGGTAAGAAGAGTTAAGAGTGGATGTGCAGGTGTGCGTGGATGTGCACATGTGTTTGTGCATGTGTGTTCTATGTGTAGTGGTAGGGTGAAATCAGCACATCCTATAGGGCCTGGTAGGATAATGAAGATGGTATGGAACCAGATGAAAGAGCTTGTGGAGATGGCCATCTTATGTGTGTTCAATTCTAGGAAGAGAAGAAAGACAGAACTCCTGTGTCATATATTGGGGTCCCTTCTCACCTGAACAGGTCTTCACCTTCAGGGACATGTCTCTCCTTGGGCTTTTTCTTGGAGCTGAGCAGGCACCTGACAGCTGACACAAGCACTCTACAGAGAAGCTGAGAGTCACTCATCTGTGGCCCCCAATGAAATGACATGGCACCAGAAGTACTACTGACCTTATTGTAGGCCAGACTCTAGTGACTAGAGGATTTGGTGAAATAGAGCATGTGAAGAATTTTGCTTAGTACCTGACATATAAGCCATGGTAAGTGACAACTTCAAATACTCGTGGCAGAGACAGAGCTAGAATTTGAGCCCCAGCGCACCTGTCCAGTCAGCATACACCTAATGTGCTACTGTTTTTGTCTGGGGACTCCCTGTGTATTGCAAGCCCCCTGTGTATGTGCAAGCTTCCACAGTACATTTCAGGAAGACAAGGAGTTTGACCACAAGCTCTAACTGATGGGCTGGGGGAGCCTGAGATGGGGTCCCTTGAATGTGCCTATTGTTTCCAGTCCAGGTGGTGCCTTCTCTAGGAAGACAGTGATCTCCAATAGGGAAGCGGCACCTGACCTGGGGGGCCTAGTTGTGGAGGCAGATGTGGAAGGAATCTGTGGAGGCTGAGGGAGACAGGCCAGGTCACACCCTGCAAGTGATTGGATGAGCTGGAGGCACTCAGCAAGATACTCCACTTCTTGTAGCCTAATAATAAATGTTGGCAGAGTGGCCATGAATAGATAGGCAGCATATGCACAGTGCCCTGAGCTGAGCTCTGTGGGCTGGGTAGGGGTCAGGGAATATGTAATCTCTCACCTCACTGATCCAGTGATCCAGGAGGATGGGGACCTGGATTCTCGTCATGACTCCTTGGAACATGGGATGCACAATTTGTGGTACATAGAAGGCCTTGTTTGGGGCTCATTATGTGTGTTTGTGGGTACATGGAAATGAGGGTTCCTTGAGGCTTCATGGATCAAAAAAACTTCAGCCAAGAAGGCAGAACAGAACCTGAGCCTTGTAGGACAGATGGGTTTAGATGGGAGGAGAGGCAACCCTAGGGGGAGGGGAAGGTTGAGTAAATGGCTCAGAGGAAAGAATGAGTCACATTTCCAGGGGTGGACGAGGAAACCAGCCAGGTGGGAGCGGAGTGTTTGCCCACAGAGGTGGAGGAGGGGACCTGAGAGCCTTGTCTTTCCTTCTGGTCAGTCTATCACGTGTCATTGGCATCATTTGTTGGTGTCTCCATCTTCCCAGCTAGGCTGTAAGCCCTTGAGAGCAGAATCTATATCTAACTCGGCTGACCCCTGAGCTGAATCTCTGGGGCCTGGCACATAGCAGGTTCTTGGTGTGTATCTGGATGAATAAGTAACTGAAGGTATGAGAAAGAGCAATTATGGTGACAATGTGGACGGTCTTGTGCAGGAACTTGAGACCCACAGGAAGGTTTGAGTGGGGAATAGTCCTCTGAAGGGGATACTTTGAAGAAGAGTAACCCAAGAGGTATATGTAGGGGTAGGGAACGTGTGGAGGGAGCAGATGGGAGAGAGGCCTGCAGGAAGACAACCAGGGCCACCAGGCCTTCAGTGGTGAGGTTCTAGACGCATTTGTGCCATGGTGGAAAAGAAGGCACAATGGGAGATGAATTAATAAGCCCTCCACAGACATTTTCACCCTGTGGCCTCTTCTGATGGTTTCTGTGGTCCTTTAGATTCTACATGTGTTTTTTTTCTCTAGCCCTGGTTTGGGCTTTCTCTGGGTGCCACTAGCAAGCGGCCCCCAGAATCTGAAAGCATTTTGACTTGGTCAGCACAAAAAGAGGGAACAGCAGTGGTAGCATCAGAGATAGTGTGTGAAAAGAGGAAGTCACACAGCAGTGAAGGCAATTAGCATGTAACACACTTAAATTTATAAGCAGATAGATGTTTATAAGCAGACAGAACATACCTGAGCTACGTTGTGGGGCCCTTCCTCACAAATGAGGAAGGACCCCTTGCAAGCTTCCCCTTGTATTTATTCCCTAATTCCTAGCTTCTCCCCCACCTACTTCTAATGTTTATGCATTTCTTAACTCATGTGTATGTGTTTCTTTCACCTAGGGTCTTGATCAAGCAAACTCTACGCTATGCTTAACCAGCTCCCCCTTTAGAAAGTCTCCAAGATATTAATAGGGCGTTGATTAATCAGGGGATGCTGACCGACTTCTTCTTTTAAAAAGTTCTTACTGTAACAATCCCTTCTGTGAGGGTCTTAAAAGTTGAGTGGTGCCTGTTTTCAAAACTTTCCAACCACAGTCGTGGGTAATTCTGCTTTTGTAGTAGCCCAGAATAGCCCGTCTTCCCTAGCTTGCTCATGTCCAAGCTAAGGAACTGTTTCCTCATCTCAGCAATTGCCCTCTTTTCTTTCTTTGTCTCGGCAGTGATCTGTTTCCTTTTCTTTCTTACCCCATTCCCTACCTGTCCCCAATATCCACCTCTAGAATAATGATAGTAAAAGTCCTAAAGGATTCTCAATAATTAAGATGAGAGAAAAACCACCATGTCCTGCAGTTCTGCTCACCTGGCTTGGCTGTGGAAAGGTGTGGAAGGTAAGCCCTAGAAGGTGTGGGGTGCTGGGTCTCGGAGGGAGGAAGGGCAGGGCACAAGTGCCACTACGTTGTTCTCTTTTTGGGAAAAGGTAGAATTTCTGACTTGACTGGTATGAAGTGAGAGGTGGAGGAGGAGACAGGATTAACTATATTTCCTGTCCGGTTAAAAACCTTCACTACTTAGTCTCTTTGAAATAGTCATGCAGTGTTCTGAAGATTTTATAAATTCCTGTCTAGGGACAAGCCTCCACGGAGAATTTGTCCCTCAGTGGGAAGATTTGCCATTACCTCTAACCATCTCAGGTCCTTGGGCTGAAAAGCATCTGTCTGCCTCGCATTGGGGTTTGGCTGTGGGTATAATTCCAGAAGCCTAAGGATAAATAGTAATCTGTCTCAGAAATATGCTCAAAGGCCGAGATTTTCTATATTTGGGGATTTAAATTTTTTTCCTGCAAATTGTAAAGGACCAGCTGTACCCTTCCAAGAAAAAAGCCTAATTAAATTTATGCCAGGTGGAGTCCTACTTTTGTGATATAAATGTAGGTCCTATGTAGCCCCCCAAAGTTATCCACACCCTAATACCTAGAACATAGGCACATGTTACCTTACATGGCCAAAGGGAGTTTGCAGAAGTAAGTAGGCTACTGATGTTAAGATAGGGAGACTATCCAGCTGGGCACAAATGAATTACCTGAGCCTTTAACAGCAGAGTACCTTCTCTGGGTGGAGTTAGAGAGAGACGCAGCAGAAAGGAAGTCAGGGAAATTCTAGTTGTGAAAAGGATTCAGTGTGATGTTGCTGGTTGAGAGCAGGAAGGGTCACATGCAAGGATTTGAGAGAGCCTCTAGGAACTGAGGAGGCCCCAGCTGACAGCCAGCCAAGAACCAGGAACCTCAGTTCTACAACCACAAGGAACTGAATTTGGCCAACAATCTATGTGAACTTGGAAGTAGATTCTTTTTTAAAGCTCATGGTAAGAAATGTGCTCCTATAGATAGCTTGATTTCATCCCATGAGACTCTAGAAAAAGGACCCAGCCAAGCCACGCTGTACCCAGACTTCTGAGCTATAGACTGTGAGATAATACATGGGTATTGTTTTAAGCCACTGGATTTGTGGGGAGTTGTTCTGGCAATAATCAAAAATGAATATAGGCCTTCATCAAAGTCAGTTGGGACCTCAGTGGGGAGATTTGCCATTGCCTCTAACCATGGGCTGAAAAACATCTGTCTGCCTCTCATTGTTGGCTACACAGTTGATGAAGAAAACGCCATGAGTCAAGGACACTGGGATTTTCATCTGTCTCACAGTAGCTTTCTCCCTGGGCAGGAGCTTCCCTTAGTACAAAATATTTGGAATTCTGCAGTCCTTGGTGGGAGCCAGAATGTGGTCATTTTATCACCCTGCCAGGGAGCTTGCTCAGCCTAGCCCAGCCAAACTCCAAGGAAGCCAGCATCAAAACACGAACGATTGTTTCATGCATCAAGCACCTGCAGCTGCAAAGTGGAGCAAGGCTTATTCTGCAGCAAAAGCAAAGCATCCAGGGAAACATTTCTAAGAAAGACCTGGCAGGCAGGCATGTTACCTCTCTGAAGACTGCCTCCTGTTCAGCAAAGTGAAATATTCTACAGAAATAGGGCCGGAACAAAGGGCTCGAACAGTTTTGTCCTGGATTCCCTATGAATGGTTGGCTTCCTTGGGTAGAGTCCAGAGCTAATGAGGGCAAGGCCAGCGACTGGCTCTGGAGGCAGGCCAATTAGCTCCAGCATGTTTTGTGGAGAAAGACTCTCTCTAATTCAAAATACCCTTATTGAGCACCTAATATTTGCCAGGTCTTGTGCTAGGGGCTAGGGTACAAAGAAAAACAAAGAGACCCTTCCTACAAAAATTTACAATATAGTGGGGAGACAGGCTTGCAAACAATCACCAACACAAAAAAAGATGCAGTGACTCTACATTACAGTATGGAAAATCTTTCATGGGTATACAGAGGCAGGAGATACTCATTCTGTCTGTATATCCCAGAGGTGTCACGAGAGATGTTATTTGAGCCAGACTTTGATGAAGAGTTAGGGACAAAGAATAGTTGATGATGTGTGGGGTTTTTTTTTGTTGTTGTTTTGTTTTGTTTTTTGAGACAGAGTCTTGATCTGTCACCTTATGTTAAAATGCCACAACCTCAGCCTAACTCACACAACCTCAAATGCCTAGGTTTAAGTGATCTTCCTGCCTCAGCCTCCCGGGTAGCTGGGACCACAGGTGTGTGCCAGGATGTCCCACTAGTTTTTCTATTTTTAGTATAGATGAGGGTCTCGCTTGCTCAGGTTGGTCTCAAACTCCTGGCTCAAGGGTTCCCCCTGCCTCAGCCTCCCAGAGTGCTAGGATTCTAGGTGTGAGCCACTGTGACTGGCTGATGATGTGTTTTTTTGTGGTTTATATCCTATAATTTTACTTCAATTGAATTGCGGTAGGCAGAGCATGAGAAAGGCATTTTAACATAGGAAACTGTCAGATTAGGTATAAATAGGCATAAAGATATAAAAGTTCACGATATTTCCAGTGATTAGGTGTTCTTGTTGAGACTAGGGTATTACTCCTTCTAGTTCTTCTTGGTGGACAGGGAATATATCCTGGAACATATCTGCATTTACATCTGTGTTTATTTCTATACCTACCTATATATATTTAAATCTATGATTTCACACTCATGTTTCAGTTCCAAACAACATCTTGGAGTTCAGTCCAGTTTCGTCACTTTCTATATTCTTAAGTTCCTTCTCCAGAAGTGGAATACAGCCCCATGGCCCCATGTGAACAGCCTTCCTGACGAGTAAGGGCAGAGAGGACAGGTGTGGTGGGGACCCACTAGGGAGGGCTTTGAGCATCATCCTAAGATAAAGGACTCTACCTTTCAGTTACTCCTGTTTTCTAAGGAAAGAGTGATAAGATTCAATCAGAAAAGTAAAGTTAACAGACATTTAAATGGAATCAAATAAGGTGGTTAAGTAGGAAGGGAAGGCCTGGGGACATTTTTTGCAGAGTTGTAAAAATTTTCTTGGATTATGTTCAGCTGGCTTACAAGATTCTTTCCCTCAGAGTTGGCTTCCATCCTGAGGTGATGCCCTACTGTGATAAACAGCAGAATCCTTAACTCTCTGGTGCGCCTTTTACTTAGAATCTGAAAGTGACCTTGAAGTTACTCCAGAGGATACATTGTACACACAGGTACCCATCATCCATGTGGGTAAAGTGACCTTGAAGTTACTCCAGAGGATACATTGTACACACAGGTACCCATCATCCATGTGGGTAAAGTGACCTTGAAGTTACTCCAGAGGATACATTGTACACACAGGTACCCATCATCCATGTGGATAGCAAGGACTCATTTTATTTATTTATATGTTTGTTTATTTATTTGAGATAAAGTCTCACAGCCACCTCAAACTCTTGGGCTGAAGAGATTCTCTTACCTCAGCTACCCAAGTAGCTAGAATTACAGGTGCCCACCACAACACCTGGCTAGTTTTTCTATTTTTAGTAGAGACAAGGTCTCACTTTTGCTCAGGCCAGCCTCCAACTTCTGAGCTCAAGCCATCCACCCATCTTGGTGACCCCGAGTGCTAGGATTACAGGCATGAGCCACCTCATCTCACCTAGGATCCATTATATTTATCCAGGAGTATGGTTTCTACGTAAGTATTTTGTAACAGGATAACAATGATCACTTAAATAAGGCTGAGATTTGTGGTTAGATGACCTTGCCATCCTTTTTCAATAATTAAGTATAAGTCAGGATGTGGCAAATAATTGAAAACCCAGCACAACTAGCTTAAACAGGGAATTTTAATGACTCATGTGACTTAAGATCTAGAAGCAACTTGTGTTCAGGACTGGCTTGATCCAGCAGCTCTCTGTATCTCTTTCCTTGTGGTCCTTCTTGCCTCTGTGTTCCTCTGCTTATAGTGAGATGATCACATGGTTCTGGATCTCATCACAGTGCCTGGCTCTACTCATAGGAGAGAAAAAAGTGGCTTCACTATCTCTTTAGGAGGAAAAAGAAAAACTTTCCTAGATGTTTCTAGTAATGATCTCTTCATATATTAAGAAATTTTTTTCATTTCATTTCTTTTCTTTCTCTTTTGGGGGGAAACAATCTTAAATGTAGAGAAAAACTTCAAGAGAGGCATTAGAAATTTTTTTCTCTGAACTGTTTGAGTAATTTACAGACATGAAATTTTATGCACTGAAATAATTTAGTGTATATGTTTTTTCATACAAAGCATTCACCTACAAAGCCCAAATCCTAAAACACAGACTCTGTTCATGCTTTGCCAACTATTCCAATAATGCCTTTTATAGGATCCCTGATTTTTATGAGCTTGACATTTTAAAAGATTATAGCCCAATTATTTTATCAAACATTCTTCATTTTGGGTTTATCTGTTGTTCCCTTATGACTGGATTTAGGTTTCGTATCACTGGCAAGAACATCACAAAGTGATATTGTATCTGTCTCATTGTATCTTATCACCTGGTGTGTATAATTTTGATTTGTTTCCACACCAGAGATGTTAGTTTTGGCCACTTGATTAAAATGGTATCTGCCAGATTTCTCCACTGTAAAGTTACTCTATATTTTCCTTTATAATTAATAAGTGTTTTATAGGGAGATACTTTGAAATATTATGAACATATGCTTTCTTACCAAACTTTTATTATATTAAAATTTATTTGTCTATATAACTTTATCAGTATGGACTCATGAATTTGTATTTTATTCAATGTGTTATGATCTATAACTATTGTTACTTATCCTCATGCTCAGATTATCCTGTCCTCGGCTAGTGGGAACCACTTCAAGCTGGCCTCTGTGTCCTTACTTTCTGGTAGAATAATGTGTTCCAGGCTCATTTTGTCCTTTCCCTGTTCAAATCACAAAACTGGCTGTTTCTCTAAGAAGCCCTATCTACATTTAATAGAGAAAGGTATTTAGAAACCAAAATTTGGATACTAAGTATCTTCATTGTTCCTGGGTGCCATTGCACCTAGATTCTATCTGTGGACAGGGCAAGGGAGTGTATCCTGCTACATACCTCATTTGTATCCATATCTATGTATACACCCATGGATCTATATATTGAAATCCAAGAGTTAACACCAATGTCTTCAATTCTAACACATCACCACAGGTGTCAGTCTAGTTTTCTCCTTTTCCATGTTTATAACTCCCTACTTCAATAGTGAGAAATGTGGTGCTCTAACTTTTACCTTATTTGCTTATTTGACTAATCTACCATATGTAACCCATTTCCCATTCTTGTATCCCCCACTCCTGCCCCACTTTCTTCCCTTCAGTCCAGCTCCTACACCCTGAACCTCCCATCACAGGAGCCTCCTTTTCTATCAGTTTACACAGTCATGTCTGAACCAGTCATTGAAACGGGTATCCAGTGACTTTTGTTTGGAATTAAACTTTAGACCAACCAATCTGAGCCGCCTCTGGAGCTAGGGTGGAGTCATAGGGTCATCTTTCACTGAGATACATATCTATAGGAACAATAGATACCTTAAAAAATAAATCAAAGTTTTCTTAGGAAAGAAGATGGGAGGATGGATGTTGAGTTAGCAATAACAATATCCACTAGAGAGCTGTAAAAACATATCCTTATTACTGAAAACAAGCAGCACTCACCCCAACAACCACGTCAAACTGAAGGTAGATCTCTTGCCTCGTCTTTCTGATGATGGGAAGTACTATTCCTTGGTGCTAGAGCCAAGGAACAATGTTGTCTGACTGCTGAGAAAAGAACCAATAATGTAAACAGCCTCCATGAATAGCAAACTATTCAAGCAAGTATTCTGGAGTAGAGCCCAGGACTTAAGTCATGGCAGAATAAATATATTCTGAAATCACAGCCTGGCTCTTCCTCATCTCAATCCCCCTCCCTCTTCCCTTCCCGGTAAAATTATTTGAATTAGAGTCATGTGAACTTAAAATGTTAAAGACATTGACAAATTTCTCTATGAAAATGTTGTACAAATTTCCTCTCTCACTAAAGTGTTGATGAATGCAAGTTTTTCCACACCTGGGCCAACACTATGGATTAGCAGACCTACAATTTTTTTTCCAGTCTGAAAACTGGCATTCTTTGTTGCTTTGATTTGCATTTCTTCAGTCATGAATACAGTTAAATATCTTTTCTTGTGGTTAAAAATCATTTTTATTTTTTTCTGTGAAAGCCTATTTATATCCTCTGTCTTCTCATTAAATGAATGATATTTTTCTTACTGATTTGTAAGAGCTCTTTATATATTGAGAAAATTACAATATGATTTTGTGATATGATTTGCAAATACTTTATCTACTTTTGGTTCTTCTGGTGATTTCCCCCAGTTTATATATGTGTGTGAGTGTGTGTGTAATTTTTTCTTGGTTCTTAGTTTATAAAATGTATTAATCATTTTCTTTTTGATGCATTGATTTTGTATTTTCTTGCTTAGGGCTTCATGACCTGGAGAATTAAAATCTATATAAAGAATGTTACTGGTATCCTTTGCCCATTCACTGCCACCACCAGTCTGGTTTCTGCTCCCAGATCTTGGCATTTCCTCCATCAGGGCAGACACTCATCAAAAGCCTTTCACGACCTTTCCTTTGGTGTAAACTGAAAGTCCATCATATGCTGTGTGCAGGGAATACAAAGATGCAGAGGTGTATAAGACCTAGCCTCTGCCCTCTGGGAGCTTGGAATCCAATCATGTGAACAAGTAAGTTGAATAATGTGTATGATAAAAGTCTAAACAGAGTAGAAAAGGGCCAAAACACAAAACAAAAAACAGCCAAGAAAGTATTACAAAGGTGATGATCTTTGATTTGAAGCTTGCAAGTGGAATAAGTTTTGACTAGGTAAATCAAGAAGTAAGGCGTAGAAGGGCCTTTGCGGCAACAGAACTGCCTGGGGTGTAGCTGCCGCTGCCCTGGAGGGTTTGAGAGGGTACACCTTTGCAGGCAGGAGAGTCCAGATCATAGGATGCTGAGTTTGGGCTCTGCGTTTAGGGCTACTGAAGGATTTTAAGAAGGGGAGAGGTAATTAGGTTTGTAATACAATGTTCTCTTGACAACAGGATGGAGGATGAGGGAGTAATGGCTGAATTAGAGACTCAGAGAATAGACACAAAGCCACAGTTCATGGGACACTTGCAAGAGGGCCAGGACCTATGAGGTTGGATGATGAAGTTTACTAACTCATCCTGGAAAAAGTGCTATGTACCTCATTGCCAAATATCACTACCAGTAATCTTTGAAGTATTTCCCTTGGGAAGCTATGCACTGCTGCTGGCACCTAGTCTACCCTTTAAAGCAATTTTGGAATTCTTTTTCTGAAATGGCCATTACAGCTGTCATCTGACAATCAAGTTTTTGAGCTCATCCTAGAAAAGGTATCATTGGGAGAGACCTTAATTTTAAAACTTGCACCTTCCCATTTTCAAGGTGGTTTAGATTCCTGGCTCCTCTGATTATCAAGGAAAAGTAATTTAAAAAAAAAAAGTAAGTCCATTCTTACTTCTGTCACCTTTAAGCCATCCAGTTGAGCCAGTGGGCTCACTTTCTTTCCAATTTTGATTTGGTTCCCTGGCAAAATTCCTTAGCATATACATTCTTTTAGTTAATGTGCACACTCTTGGCTCATGCATTTGGTCTCTGGCGATCTTTTAAGTGTTTATTCAATCTACATATCCTAAGGCAGAATTAATTATCCGTGGCAATCTGAAAGTCAAGATTGGCTCATTTATTTACTTAACAAGTATCTATTATGTTTCCACCATAAGCCATATCTGAATGCCATTAGGAAACGGGTGAATTGCTTCCCTATGAACCAGTCTTTTTGAGGCAGATGTCCTAGTCTAACAAAAAAACTTTCCTCCACATTTGTTTAAAAGACTGCAAATATATTCTGCTTTTTCCAAGGCCCAGAGTTTCATTGTCTTCTATGCATCTGGACCCATCCAGTTAGACATCTTCACGGGGTCACTATCATCAATTTTCATAGACTATGACAGCTTGCAAGATGCCTTGCAGTGGGCACTGAACATGTATTTGTCAAATAAATGTGTATTCCTTACTAAATGGCTTTACTTTCTAAAGCTTATTTTCACCACTGGCAACATTTTAAAAATAAGATGCCAAGTTTGAGACCTTACTTTCTTAGGGCCATGGAAATATGTGCAGGTACCTGTCCTATAACTCTAGCAATTGTTGGGGACTGGAAAAAGAGAAGGAGAGTGTATGTTCACCTTCCTAGCAGGTTAGGGAGGCCAGACAATAATTCACCATAGTTTAGTGTGATGGTGGCTGCTTTGTACTCTACTAAGAAAACCATCCCACAAACTATCTTCAAGATGTATGGGGAAGTCTTCAATTTTCTGAATTAGAGAGACAATCTTTCCCAGCCACCTCTATGATGCCAGGAACCTGAACAGACTTCCTCCAGGTAGTGGGGAGATGTCCACTTTGGGGTGTTAATATGCTGCTGCCACCAGCTTACTTCAGCCTTCATCAGAACAGAGCATCCAAGAGCCCCCCCCCCAAATATATGCTTTTGGAATAATCCATCTATAACTTTCTTCTGCATTTCTGCTAATTCCCCCCATCCCCAACTTTTCTTCTCTGCATCGTATGCCATAGAGCAAGGTGGATCTCTATGAATGGTCTAGTCCTATTTTTCTCCACAAACAGCGGTATGCTGGTAAACAATTAACAACCAGCTCTCCAAGAAAAAATAGTACTGACTTCTTGTGTTTGCCAATTTCCTTGGTGTAAATACTTCCACTGTGGCTGATTTCAAGCTACCACTTTCCATCATTGAACATGGAGTTGGGCAGAGATGCACAACTCTGCTGGAGGGAGGCTCTGAGATGGAGTTTGGGAAGGAAGCAGGGTTAGGCAGAGGATGAAACTAAACTGTGACACAGTCCTCCAAAAGCCTCAGATTTGCCCTGCATTGGGCTGAGACTGCTGAGTCTTTGTGCTCATTCAATCTCTGGAGTGGGCTCATTCAGGGGGAGGTGCAGACCCTGGGTTCCTCCAAACTCTGTAGAAAACAGTAAGGGGAGGATGCCTGCTGACCACAGGCCTGCAGTTGGGCAGTAAATCCTTCCTCAAAAGGAACTAGGGGGAAGGTGCTTCACAGTATCAGCCACACCTAGTATACCTAAGTCAGAAGGTAGAGCCCCTATCTTAGGGCAATGATCAAGGCTTTGAGCGGTAGCCCCTGACCACCTGTTCTCATCCTCTGGGAATCACCTATAGGACTATCCCTCTCACCTGGTCCCTCCTTGCCCTGGGGCTTAGCTTGGCCCACAGTTTCTAGTTCCCTGGATCATCCCACATGCACAGTTGAAGGGACTGGCAGGCTTATTCCTACCCAAGGTGGAGTCTACTCTGTCTGCCCTGGCTGGGCATTTCTGCCCACATCCTCAGGGCATCTGACCTCAGTGCTGGGGTTTCTGACCTCACTCCTTGGCACTGACAACTCTTGGTGAAGCTGTGCCCATCAGGAGATGGGCGGGGGTGCCTCCTGGGTGTAGGCTGGCTCATGGCCCCCACAGCTCCCTGAGTTGGATGCTGGCCCCAGGGCAGAAGGCAGGGTCTGTTTTGTGCATAGGCAGGGTGGACAAAGGTGGTAGCTGCACCTCTTTCCCTAGTTAAAGAAAAATGAGTGGAGTTTGTCCACTTGTTCCTGGGGTTTATTCTTTTCTTTTGCTCATGAGGACACTTGCAGCACAGAGTAAATGGCTGACTTGCCCAGAGCCTCATAGCTAGTTAGGGGCAGAGCTGGGAACAGAACCCCACTAAGAGCCTATTTTTATGCACCTTTCTTCACAAGTAAATGACAGTGTTTTGTTTTTGTTTTTGTTTTCCTTCAAGGCCATGTGTGTGTTTAGAAGTGGCCTCATTGGCAGATTTTATATTCTCCTTAGTTAGCTCCTCTGAACACTCAGCCCCATTCTGGCAGTGGCCTCTCTGTTTGAGGAGGAGTTATGGTGCAGGGTTTATATGCCAGCTGGGCTGCAGGGAAAGCTTCTGGAATAGCTAAGGGTCCCTCTCCCTAAACCTCTCAGTCTCCAGGGCAGAAACTTTCTATCCATAGGGACAAGTCCCAGGACTTCAGCCCCTGTGCCCAGGGAGGTGGCTATGCAGGGCCCCACTGACCAGCTAGTATTCTCTGGCCCCCTAGATCCCACATCTCTCTCTTACCGCTTTATCCTCTTGCAGTGCCCATATTTAAAAGAATGAAGTCATCTTGTTCTGCCCCTTAACATGATCCTTTAGCATATAATATTTACTTATGTATTTTTAAAACTTTCTAGCTTTTACCTATAATTGTTGATTTTCTTCTGTTTTCTAGTATTTCATTTGTTTTCTTCTAATACTGTAATATGTTCCTTCTGCTAATTTTTATCAATTTAGTGAACCGATCTCCTCCCTAAATGACCAGCTGGAGGTCCAGACTGCATGGTGGATGGGGTAGGTGTGTTCTAGCCTCGGAGGCAGTCTCTGTCCTGAATAGGGAGCCATGAGATTCTGGCTTCATTCAGCTGTGGGTGGCCCCTTCACGCCTTCTTTCATGGAATTTCTCCTTCTCTCTCTGGGTGAATGTTTTGATTCAAAAACAGCTAACAAGGAAGAGTTGGCAAAGCTCCTATAACATGCCCAAAGTGGGTATAAAACAGTTAAATACCAAAATTGGGGCCTGGTAAAGGATGTGTGGGTGTTATCATCAACATGGAGGCCTGAAGAAAGGTAGAAAGTTGTTTTTTGCAGAGGCTAGAATCCAAACAGAAAGTTTCTTTCTTGCCACCAAAATGCTGGGGTCACATATTTCCCCTTCTGCTGCAAAATCACAGGACAGATCAGAGCTTGAGGCTCAGAGCCACAAAGCAAAGAGCATGAATAGAGAAGCCATTTCCCAGCTAACGAGCAGCTGCTGCCGGAGCACCAAGGAGCCAGCAGCTTGAAGGAGGAAGAGCATTGTGCATTTCAACATGGTAAGGGCCTTGTTTTACCCAGAGTCTAGAAATACAGTTGGTGAAAATGCTGCACTTGAAGATGAGGCTTTGAAGAATGGCCGACAATGGGATGAAGGATTCTATGTGACTGGTATGAAACATCCTAATTCAAAGAAGCACAAGACAGAGGGAAGGATCGATGCCTTCAGGCCAAATGAAGAGACATTTACTCTAGCCAGGCCTGATTTCCTAGTGAGGAAGAATGAACGGTTAGTAATAGAACTCCACTGTGTAGGAATTGGAGCTTGGTATGTGAAGAATTATGCTGAAGTTAACTCTTTACTCAACTATAAATATATAGGTTCAATCATTCTTAGTGAATTCTTTTGTCAAAAACCTATTTAGGTTTGGTATAGTTGGAGTAACAAAGTACTAGAACTGGGTGGCTTGAGCAACAGAGATATATTTTCTTTCAGTGCTTTAGGGTGAAGGTCTGAGGTCAAGGTGTTGATAGGATTGGTTTCTCCTTGGCTTGTAGATGAACATAATCTCCCTGTGTCCTCCCTGTGGTCTCCTCTCTGTGTCTGTCTGTGGCCTCATCACCTCTTCTTATAAGAACACCAGTCATATAGGATCAAGGCCCACCCTAGTGACCTCATTTTAACTTAGTCACCTCTTTAAAGACCATGTCTGCAAATACAATCCCATTCTGATGAACCTGAGGTTAGGACTTCAGTGTATGAATTTTGAGGGACACATTTCGGTCTGTGACAGAACCTCGCCAGATGTTGTTAAGGATGGATGTCTGGTTAGGCCACACCCAGTTGACAATTTCTGCCATGATTCTGGAATCATGTGCATAGCAGGTAGACAGTGATCCTCAAATTTGGGAAAGGGTCCTGTCCTAGTTATAGCATGATAGACAATGGTTTTTATATGTCCCACTATCCAGTCCCTCAGTGAAGACACACATGGTCTAAAATTCATTGTCTCCATTCTCAGACCTCAAATCCATACTCTATATGAACATATGTCAGATTTAACCATGCAATTCTCTGAGTGGTCCATTCCAGGGCTGACCTATGAGTGAGCAGGTACTTGGCAGTCAGGCAAGTTGGGCACTGGATGATGAAAGTGAGGTGGCAGGTCTTGCTAGATGGATCTCCAATATCCATTCCTTCTCACTAGCTAGAAGAACCCTAATCTTAATTAGAGTTAGTAATATGTCCAGCTAAAGCAGCTTCACCTCTCACCCTGCCATTCCAGGTAAGAAAGATGACATAATATAGCTCTGGCCAATGAGGCAGAAATGGAGGTGTCAGTGTGGGCTTCTAGGTTTCAGGAAGACAGATGAAAGCCAGCTGCCAGGAAGTCTGTTCCTTTTGCTCTTTGCTTTCCTCTTTCATACCATCTATGACATGGATGTGATGGCTGGAGTGCTAGCAGCCATTTTGTAAGCATGAGCACAAAGATGGTAGAGTGTGAGTCTAGACAGAACCTGGGCTCATAAACTCTGGCCTGTTTTTCTTTGACTTCTCCTTACATAAAGGGGGAGAAAAAACCAAGATCCTAGGGCTGCTGGACCCCAAAATGCCTCTCCAGGGACACAATGTGAATGGTACTCCCTGACATAGGCCACCCAATGGCCTTGTGAACCTCTGCCTTCTTTAAGCCACTATTTAGGGTTTCTATTACCCACCACCAAATGATATTGCTAATTGGTGCATGTTAGGTTGCAATCATTAGAATCATTCCCTTGTTCCCACTGGATGCATGTGCAGAGTCTTCTGAAAATCTTTATGAAAGCCTCATTTAGCTATGAGTTCCCTACCCCACCTTCAAAAATAAGTAGATGTGGGAACCTAAGTGCATTTGGATTCACATATTCTCCCATTGTTTATCAGTGGTGTAACCTTAGGAAAAATATACTCCTCTCTGAGCCTCCCTTTCTTGAGCACCATCATACAGGGTTCTTAGAGGGATTTGGTAAGAGCGGGTAACAGGTATGGCCTGTTTCCTTGTACACAGGGCTTAGCACATGGCCTTCCTGCTGTTGCCACATCACTTGCTCCTCCAGAGGAAGATTCAAACCCTAGGGTAGGGCTTCCTCTTCCTTGGGGTGCTCCTCCTTTTCTCTCTCCAGATGCCAGCAGGATATTTCTGGTTAGCTAGATAACCCCATCTAGACCAGTCCCCAACCACCCTCCTTTTGATGATACCACTTCCATCCTATTTCTTATTCCCCCACCTGTTGCCTCAACTCACCATGCCATGCCATGCCACACTACACGCTGTGCCATGCTATACCAGGCCATGCCATGCCACACCTTCTGGGTATTTTCAGAACTCCTTGGGGCTTACAGGACACCATAAATCAAGGGTTCAAGGCTACCTTTCTCCTTTAACTGCTGACTCCCTTAACAGTGGCTCTGGGGAAAGCTTTGATTTGGGGCTTTGCCCAAGGTGTGCTCCCAGCTGAGGCAGAAAGGGGCAGGAAAGCTAGCAGGATGCAGAGGGGACTGGGCTCTGAGCCAGGTGAGGGGGAAACTCAAGTCAAATTTAGAACTAACTGTCACGTCTCCTACAAACCAAGTGGGAAGGGATTTTTCCACTTGGGCAGGGCTCCGGTACCTCTCTCAGGTTTCGAAGAATGAGGAACAGAACTGTTCCCAAGCATTGGGTAGCAGCAGCACAGGGCAGGCAGAGAGAGGGGCAGGACTGGCAGCAGGCATTCCCACCTCCTCTCCCTTAAGGTACTTTACAGTTAGGCTGACCTGTGAAATCACCTCTAATTCAGTGAACTGCAGTTCACCCCACAAAGAGGAACTTCCGCAGTAAATAGGAGCGCACTCTTCAGAACTTCCCAGTACACAACAAAGAGAGGCTGAAAGGACAGGCTCCAAGGGTCTCAGCGCAGGCTGGCTGGGCAAATGAGGCTGTCATGTCAAGCCACTCCTGGGAGCCTCAGGAAAAAGAGAGACCTTCCTTTCTGGATGGAGTGGACAGCTCACTGGACCCTTTCATGACCCTCCATATTCTTGAGACTTAATCAGAGCATCTCTGGGTGCAAGTTTTCCATCCTAGAGGGCAGCAACATGCATAACACTCTGTGTGTGTGTGTGTGAGTGTGAGTGCATGAAGGTGTAATGTGTGTGTGAGTGGGAATGTGAGTATGTGGGTGAGTGGGTGCTGGAATGTATGTGAGTGAGCATGATAGGATGAGTGTGCAAGTGTACAAGGGAGTGGGTGTGTCTGTGTGTGAGTATGGGAGAGTGTGAGCAGGAATCTGAGAGTATGCATGTGAATATGAGAGTGTGAACGTGTGTGTGCAATCGTGTGAGTGTCTGAGTGCAATGTGTGCAGGTGAGTGTGTGTTCTTCTATCTGCTGTGAGGTTGTCTCTGTTTTACAGCTCTCTGCTGATCCTCTTGGCCACTTCCTTCCCTCTGTGCAGTGCCATTATCTGTGGGCTTCCTGTCACCTCTGGTGACTGAGTCCTTCTGTTTGCAGGTTTGCAGGTGAATTGGAGGTTGGATGCCTTTTCCCACTGCTAGGACTACTAACACATGCAAAGTTATAGTCTTCAGCCATGCCACTGTGGCCACCCTTTGGACTCTGGCACCTGCCCAGTTGTCCTCCAAAGACTGTCTTCCTCAGGGTGGCTGTGATCACACAGTTCACAGGTTCCAAGGCCAACGAACTCAGTCATTGCTCACCTCCCCCCTTGCTGCAGCAGCCCTATGTTTGTAATCTCTTCATAAGTTTATCTCTTGAATGAAGACATTTCAAAGGATTTGCCTTTGTTCTCTCTCAACAGTAGTGCTACTCAAGCTCTTGAAAACTTATGCCTCCAATAGACAGAAAATAAGGTAAATATTGATTTAAAAACACATCACAGCCATGGCTCTCAGTCGAGCTATATATACTCCCACTCCACACCAATGCCCCCACAAAGGTTTCTATGTGTCCTCTGAAGGGAAGTGTGCTCTCTTCCTTCTTCCATGCTCTGCTATGGTTCATGAGTCCATAATCACTGCTTAGAACCCTCTGACAGGGAAATCTTCCTTTGCAAGACAACGGATGTAGCAAGCTTAAGTTTGGAATGAAGTACACCTGAGTTCACATATGCCCCCGTCATTTATCAATTGTGTGACCTTGGGAAAAATATACCTCCTCTCTGAGCCTCACCTTCCTACAGGGCTGTTGGGAGGATTTAGTGAGAGAGCACATGGAGAGCACATGGAAACAGGTGCCTGGCCCGTTTGTTCTCAGGGCTCAGCACCTGGCACTCCTGCTGTTATGACGTGGCTCATCGTTTCAGAGGAACCCTCCGAGGGGCTGGGGCTTATCCCTCCCTTGGGTACTTCTTCTACCTCTCTCTCTAGGTGCCAGCTGGACATTTCTGGTTATCTCTATAGGTGACTTCTTTTAGCCCAGTCCTCAACCACCCTCTTTTTAATGATACCACTTTTGCCTTATCTCTGGTTCTCTTGTCTATTAGCTCAACTTGCCCATTATCCCATGCCATGAATCATGCCACACCATGCCAAGGCATACCACACTAGACCATAGCTCCCCAGTCTACAATGCAATGTCATGTCATGCCATGCTGCACCACAACTGTTGTATTGTTTGGCCCTGACTTACCTCCTGACTTACTCATTCTTGGGTCCTGTTCATTTGGGTGTTCTTTTGGTTTCTGTCCCCTTTGCTTAAGTTAACATACTTGAATTCCATTCTTGACTTCTAAAGTAGTTGTCCTATTGGCTTCCTGCTCTGCTCTCTCCTTGGTGTTTGGAATGCCCCCTCATGCTTTAAAGAAGACACTCTGTCCTCTACCCCCCAGCTTGCAGGACTTGTAGTCATGTTCTGCACAACAGAGAGATAATCTCTGTCCATTCCCTGTCCCTTAGCCCACCTGGGAAGGGGGAAACACTACTTTTTGTAGGAAACAAGGATTTCTCTTCATGTTATATAAAACTTTAATATTGAAATTTAATTTGTTAGAGTTCAGTGTTTAATTTAAAAAACCTAGTGAGTTATGACCTTGAATTTATTAATGAGGATGTTATTTATATCTGTATCTCTATGTCTATACCTGTTTATTTACACACATGTACAGTCATATACACATGAACATTTAAAAAAATATTCTGCATTCTGACCCTAACCTGCCCATTCCCATTACTTTTCTGAAGCAATTCTCTTTTTCCTGACAAACAGATCTGCACTGTTCTTTAAATTCACTAAGGAAGTTAGGGCTTCCCTGCCTTTCTTTTCTTTCTTTCTTTTTTTTTTTAAATTAAATCATAGCTGTGTACATTAATGTATTTATGGGGTATAATGTGCTGATTTTACATACAATTTGAAATACTTTCATCTAACTGGTTAACATAGCCTTCACCCCACTTTCTTAATTATTGTGTTAAGACATTTATTTATACTCTACACTTAGGAGATTTGACATGTACCCTTGTAAAATGTACCATAGGTGTGGTCCCGCCAATTACCCTCCTTCCACTCATCCTCCCCCCTCCCATCCCTCCTCTTTCCCCTTCATTCTGAGTTGTATTTGTGTTGTAGCTTTCATATGGAAGTGTGGATGCTTATATATTGGTTTCATAGTAGATCTGAGTACATTGGGCACTTTTTCTTCCATTCTTTTTTTTTTTTTTTATTAAATCGTAGCTGTGTACATTAATGCTATCATGGGGTACAGTGTGTTGTTTCTATATACAGTTTGAAATACTTTCATCCATCTGGTTAACATAGCCTTCATGTCGTTTTCTTAGTTATTGTGTTAAGACATTTATATTCTACATTTGGAAAGACTCACATGTACCCCCATAGGATAAACCATAGACGTGATCCCACCAATCGCCCTCCCTCCACCCATCCTCCTCACTCCCCTCCCTTCCCTCTCCCCTTTCCCCATATTCTTGGGCTAAAATTGTTTCATAATAGGGTTGAATACATTGGATACTTTTTCTTCCATTGTTGAGATACTTTGCTAAGAATATGTTCCAACTCCATCCATGTAAATATAAAAGCGGTAAAGTCTCCATCTTTTTTTAAAGCTGCATAATATTCCATGGTGTACATATACCATAATTTATTAATCTATTTGTGGATTGATGGGCACTTGAGTTTCTTCCATGACTTAGCAATTATGAATTGAGCTGCAATAAACATTCTGGTGCAAATATTCCCTGCCTTTCTTCATATATTTTTGACTTCTCTATAACTATCTTGATTTTTCTGGCAGGGTTTTGGGTTCATGTAAAAAATTTTAAAGTTCAGAAATCAAAATTTGTATCTATTTATTGTGTACAATGTGTTGTTTTGAAATACATATCTATTATGATATAGCTAAATTGAGCTAATTAGCAAATCCATGACTTCATACACTTATCATCTTTGTGGTGAGATGTAACTATCCTGATCCTTAACAGCCGTCAGGATCCTGTTCAAGGTCTCTCCCCTTCACACACCTCTCTTTTGCTCCATCCTCACAACGTAATTTTTTTCTTTCTTCCTTTCTGAACCTTATAGTTTGCCCAAATGGCTTCCTTTCTTAAACCCCTAACTTGTGTTATTTAATTCACTTTGAAATTAATTATATCTGTCTTGTAAGTAGATTTTATGATTGCTTTCTCTCAGAGTGAACATGTTTTCATGCATATTAGTTTAATGGAAAGTTTCTAAGCTTCCTGAGAGCAAAAATTTTGTATTTATTTGAATGTCCTGTGGCAGACTATGGTGTCCAAAACAGTGTCCATCTATGAATGGGTACAGATCTGTAATGAGGTGAATATAGCAAGAGAGATTAAGAATTTAGACACTTTCCAGGGCAATGTGATATTGCCACAACATCCAAACATGTCATGGATTCTTTTTATTGAACATGGAATAGACCAGATTGGGTGCTATTGAATATCTGTGTTAAGATCCATGTGGCATAAAATGCATGCTGGCCGAGCACACCAGGGCCACCCATCAGTCTGCATGGACTGGGAATGATAGTGGCCGAACCTTCCCCTTAGATGGTTTGGAAGCCCCCCCTCCAAAGAACATAGAATGGAATCCTGCATGCTGCAAGTGATCTTGGGTGCTAGCAGATTGAAATACCACAGATTCAGACTTCAATAGCTGTGCTTTTTTTTTTTTTTTACATCCCTGTATAAAAATCAGAAACATTGGCATAATTGCAATGGAAATTCAATTCCCGTTACATATATAACCCAGATATTACCTGAGTTACAATGACCCTTATGAAAGAAATGAGTTTGGCTTCTTATTGTACAGATTACAGAATGTCTAAGGCTTTCTTCAAGATTTATGGAGAGTTTTGAAGACTTATCTGCTCATGTCACTGGGGATCTTAGGACTTACTTCCATACCGTCCCATGCTCCCCAGTGCCTCGACTCAGATGAGAAATTCAGCTATTTTATTAATTTTCACAACTCCCCCTGCTCTCAGCTAGGAAAACAAGTCACCAAAGCTTTCGTGTGTGTAACAGACTCTACCTAAGGTTTGGGGAGACAGAGCAGTTTTTGTTCCATGGAGGTATCATATTGAAAAACTAATTGCTCAAATTTTTCACCACTCATAATATTTCCGGAAGCTTCTCAAAAGTCTTAACTTCCTGGCCCTTCCATACCCTCCTTACCTTGGTCTCTGGTGGCAAATTCAATCTGTTCCTCCACTCCTTCCTGAATCAGTGTCTCTCAGAAGCCCTTGATGAATGCTTTAATTTCCTCCTCAGGGTGTGCTAATGCAGCCATCCTCACTCACTGCCTACATAATAGAATTTACGGCTTTATTAGTCAACCCGAAACTCTTAAAATCATTCAGACATTCTTTCCACAGTTTCGCAATGCATGGTGACTGTTCATGGGACTGAGGGCCTCTGAGGAGTCTAGCCACACCTCAGGACCGCTCTTCCGCTTGTTGGAGCTGATGCTTGTGCAACATGGAGGCCAAATCCAAGAACGATTGGCTCCATTTACCACTCCACAATGCCTCCCTTCCTTACCCATTAAAGTCTGTCATAAGAATCGGATAGAGTGAGTTTTTCCATTATATACATGAAAATCACCTGTCTTAAGTGACTAGCTAACTCACCTGCTGCTTCCTAAGGTGGAGAATTCTCTATGACACCGTTCATTTGAGTTAACATCCCTGGGTTGTGGCAGAAGAGAAAAGACAGTCCGTGGCTTCATTTGCACTATAGAGTGAAGCTTTTTGGATATGGAGGTCAGTCACTCTCTCTCTGTACTCCGCTTTGAGAAATGAAACTGGGTCAATGAAAATTAGACTGACCGGGGCCTTCCCTTATTCTGTGCAGGCTCCTTTTCCTACCTATTATCCATCATGTTGATTTCTTGCTGTAAGACACGGCTCTGTTATATTTTCAATAGCCAAGAGCCCACAAGGCTGCCCAATTGTGCCATTGTGAGAGAAGGGAGAGAGTGCAGTTGTAGTCTTAACAATAGTTGAAAACCCCTTAGGACATGCGGTGATGTCACCTGGAGGCAGATAAAGGCTGTACAATGTCTGGGACAGGCCCAGATCTGAAAGGGAAAGAGATGGGGATTCATGGAGTCCCAGACAGGTGATCACCCTCATAGAGCCAGAAGTCACTGATCCCGCCAGTCCCTTCTGGGGGAGGAAAGGGGCGTAGGGAGCCGGGGGCACAGTCACTTCCTAGGAGTGGGTGGCAGAGCGGAGCCTAGGGAGCCATGGAGTTTGCCTCAGTTAGTGAAAGCCTAAACCCTGAAGAAAGGAGAGGGGTCTGGGTAAAGGGCTGCCTTACCACCCCCAAAATAAACTTTAAGCCCTGCCTCCTTTATGGCATTTGCAGTAAAAAAAAAAAAAAAAAAAAAAAAATCCTTATTGTAGATAGGTGGCCAGAACTTTGTCCCCAGTGCCTGACAGAAGAGGAATACATCAGCCAATTTCTATGATTTTGTTATTGGGCATGGCTGGATGAGTCAACTCACCCGGGTCTTCCCCCTGCCTACATGCAAGTGAGAACATTCCTTGCTGGGATTTCTGCAGAAGAAAGCAGAGCTCTGAGTGGCAGAGGGAAACTGGGCCAGGGTTGAATCTGAAGTGGCCCTTTCGGATGACTTTGCTCCTGCCTTCCATCTGGGGAGGGCCAAGCTGACCTTCTGGGGAGTGTGAAGGGGTTTAGCGGGCACCCCCTCCCCATACCTCCATGGCTTATGCACTTAGTAAGGCATTGCTGGGAGAGCTCCCCTGGCTGCCCTGCTGTATCCACCGACTGGCAGGATACCAAAGCCCATGACTGGCAGGATGTCTGGTTGTTTTGTCGACAAGTGCATCCTTTAGTTTCTGCAACTAATGTTAGTCAAGTGTCACCCAAATCATCATGCTTTGTGTCCAAAGCTCATTCACTCTCCTCTCACTTCCTGCTGATCCCTGACCTATCTCTGGATGTCCCTGGAAGGTGGGGTCCTGGTGACTTGTGTCAGCTGAGGAGGCAGGAGGAAAAGAGGGGAAACCAGAGAGCCTGGAAAGGGGGTGGGAGGGTAGGGAAGAGGGAAAGCTTTCTACACCCATCTCCGGTAGGGTGCAAAGCATCTTTGCTGCTCCTAATAACTTTGGGGGATGCATGTGAATAAGACTTTGAGAGTCTCACGGGTAGGGAGAGGGTGAAAGCAGCTTCTCATTTTCCCAAAGAGCTCCAAGGAGTACATTTTACCACCCATATTCTGCAGGGGAGGAACATGAGGCTTTCTTTGCAAGGTTAATGTACCCAAGACAACCAGCTGGTAGGTAGAGCCAGAATTAAAATTCAGACCTTTTTGATTTTTGAGTTCAAAGAGGCAGGTGTGTATCCCCTTTGGCTCCTGGTACAAAGGCACAAACGGTGGGAGCAGCCAAGCATGGATAGCAGGCCGAGTCATTTGGAGGGTGATTTCTGAGCTGGTCTTCAAGCTGGCTTACAAGTTTGTT
Source organism: Otolemur garnettii (assembly GCF_000181295.1). Taxonomy (NCBI): domain Eukaryota; kingdom Metazoa; phylum Chordata; class Mammalia; order Primates; family Galagidae; genus Otolemur; species Otolemur garnettii. The sequence goes on along the minus strand of NW_003852421.1, from coordinate 1,558,414 downwards.
AGGCAGCTAGAGGGGAGAAGGGCACCCCAGGCACGTGCAGAGGTAGGAAATCTGGCTGAAAGGTCTGTTCCCCACCGAAGTCCTGCGTGGTAGGTGCATGAGGTCAGGAAAGGGCTTGCACACCATTCTGAGAACAGGAACCATCCCGAAGGCGTGGGGGACACAGAGAAGACTTTACTGTAGGCGTGGCTAGAACCCTGTTTTAGGTGTAGGCAGGGGGACCACGGGCAGGAAGCCCGGAAGTCCCTGGGAAAGTTGCCCAGGAGGGTGGAGTCCCAGGTGGGTGGGGCCAGGAGCAGTTCCCCACCCCCCCATCCCCAGGGCCCCCATACAAGGGAAACCCCTGGTGGGTGGGGCCCAAGGCCGAGGGGCCAGGAGCAGACCCCAGTGGTGGAGCCAACTTTAATGTATCCGTTCTCTTTGCTCTTAATGAGGACTGGAGAGCAGGGCTATCCTCTAAGAAATGCCACGTCACACTTCCTGCCCTAGACAACAGGGCCCAGCAGCTTGATGACACTTTCTCCCGGAGTAACCTTTCCTTCTTTTTTCCCTCACTGAATGTTGTACACATTTCTAGCCATGCATACGGCCACATGGGTTTGCCCTTTTTGAAGTCCATGTGGCTAAAGTTTTGAACAGCCCAGAGCGCCGGAAGGGTCTGGGCGGGCGGCGGGTCAGCGCGGAGGTGGGCGCGCTGGTCTCTCCTCCGACCTAACTGAATTCCCCGCATCGGTGGCAGCGATCTGGCTGCCACCTGATCTTCCTTGAGTTGAGCAAAGAGCAGGGTGTGAGTGTTTGTCGCGACCTTTCAGGCAGTGCTCGGGGACCCTGCGAGCTCAGAGCGCCCGAGGGAGCCGCTGGCGGGGCCGACACAGCCCCGCGTCCGACCGGGTCCTGCTGGTCCCCTTCTTGGGTCACCAAGCTGGCATTTCAGTTACAGTACCCCAAGGCTTTCCATAATGCAGCACCCAAATTCAAGCCACGTGGATGTCATGACAATTTAAAAAATACAAATTCCCAGCAGAAGCCCAAACGGGGCACTAAGGCAAACAGATCAATTTACAGCGTGCTTGGACGATAGAATAGGGAAAAATGGGAATCTGAATGAAAGGTCGGACCGCAGGATTGATGCGAAAGGAAAAGTAGCTGTTTTCAGCTTGCGGGGCCCTTCGGGTCCTTCAGCCGACCCTCCGGTGCCCCACCCCCGTCCTGGATTATTTGTTGATGAGAACCTTGGGTGACTGGTTGAGATGAATAAGAAAATGACTATAAATTAACATATCAATGGCTTGCATGCAAATGGTGCTTCCGAAGAGGTTGAAAATTTATTCTCTTAAACATTTTAAACTCTCCCAGTCTGATGTTTGACACTAAAGCCTGGTTTAGGACAACACGAAAGTGGCAGTTTTACATCCCTTTTTGGTGACAGACTGTGAAGGAAAAATTTCAATGTCACCCAGGCCCAGTGTTCTTCAACTAGAAGTTGAGGAGTCTCCAATTTAACTTAAAAATATTTATAGAATGTTTTAATTTCTGATCACATAAACGAGATATATGTACAGTAGATTGTTTGGAAAATAAAGAAATAGAAAGATGATGCTGAATTCACCTGTATTAGCCCCCTCTCTCTTTACATATTTACACATATATCACGTACATAACAAGTATGGATTCTGGACTTGCTGTTCTGTAACTTGCTTTTTTAACCTTTAGTATTGAGAACATTTTCTCAGGCCACTACACATTCTTTGACAATATAGTTTGCATTTATTGTATGGTTGTAGTGTTAACACTATTTCACCAGGCCCCACTTTGGTACATTTAAGTTGTTTCCAGTTGTTTGATATTTAAACAGGTGTTCATCCTCAAGGGTACATCTCATGGGCATCTATGGTTATTGCTTGAGGAGAAATGCCTAGAAGTGGAATCGTTGCCTGGACATAAGACTTTTCATTCATTTTCCCACATTGTCTTACAGAACGTCATGCAAGTGTCCACTTCTGTAAGGCATTTGTTTACATCTTTGATGACACAGTAGCCCGGGTTTTAAAAATATCTGCTTCTCCTTGAAACTTGGGACAAAATACCATGAGCCAGGCATCCTTGTCCGGTGTGGTAATTATTCTATTTCTAATTTTGGGAGGCCCTGCCATGCCATTTTTCACAGCAGCTGCACCATTTTACTTTGCCATCAACAGTGCACAAGGGTTTCAACTTCTCTGCATCCTTGCCAACACTTATTTTCTGTTTTTTAGTAATAGCCATCCTGAGGGGTGCTGTGTTTTGATTTGCAATTCCCTAGTGACTAGTGATGTTGCACACCTTTTCATGTGCTTATTGGCTATTTGTTTATTTTCTTTGGGGAAATGCCTATTCAAGTCCTATGCCCATTTTGAAACTCAGTTGTTTGGGTTTTTTTGGTGTTGAGTTAAAATGTCATTTTTAGAGGCTTCTGTAATTCTCATTCTCTGTTTCTCCAACTCTATCTCTTCCTGAGGGTCTGCAGGCTAGTCATCCTCTCCCATGGGCAAGTAGGAATATGACTCACTATCAGTCACTCTCATCATTCACATTTGGGTCCCATGTAAATATGGTTACACTCCATTAAGCATAACAAGATGGGAACTTCCAGAACCGATAAATTAGGAAGTGAATACTTAGATTAAAGAATTTCTGGCCCTGCTATATAATTATTTTCAGAAAGAACAGCTAGAGATCGAGCTTTTAAAATCGAAGTCATTTTCTGTGGTAGATTTGCCTGAACTTTAAGCTGGTTTATAATACAAGATAGCAAGTTACCAAGGGCATGCATTTTTGCAGCCTTTTAATCCAGAAGGGCTCACCAGGTAATTCCATTACTGAAAAGCAAACATTTTATAGGCTGTCTATTAAAATTCTTTTACCCCAGTAAGTGGGAAATGACTACTGCTTAAAGTTTTTCCATGTTAAAATTTCTATCTATCCTCAAGGCATACAATATTTATATTCTGATATTTAAACATATAACTTTTTTCCTAGGCAAAAATTATACTTTGAAGCTACAAATGCTGTGAGCAGAGGTGTTTTTGTTGAAGTGAGGCTGAGAGACTCTGTGCCCTGGACCCCAAGTCTCTCTTCTCCCTCCCTCCAATTCCTCGTAGCTCTGGGCAGTGGTCCTGAGGGTTCTGGAGCACAGCTTGAAGACCATGGGGGAGAAAAGGTAGTGGGGGTGTTTAGTGCAGCCTGGATATTCCTTTAAGGCAAGCAGGAAGCCCAGGGCTGGGCTTAGACTGGGTTTTGGGAAGGAAGGTTAATATGGAAAAAGGGACAGGGGGACTGTCAATATGAAGAATAGAGCAAATAGAATTCCGAGACAGTGTGCTGGGCAAGGATTTGTAAACTGCAAGAGTGAGCAAGGAGGAAGCACCAACTTCAGTGCTAAGAGTTACCCCAGGGCCTGGGCATGTCTGAGCAATCAGGCTCCAGAGAGGGTGCAGGGTTAGCTCAGAAGGGCCAAATACCAGGGAGTAGGAAGTTTGTGCAGAAGACCCCAGACATAGCTGTGGGAGAGGACAGAGAGCTTTGAGTACCCACCAATTCTGAAAGTCTATGTGTGGATGCAGGGCCACCAAGCACAATGGGGCAAGGTGTACACAGGGTAACATCATTCAGCCAGGGAGTTTGGAGTGATAAAGTCTGATTGCCAAGTCTTTACCTTGGTGCAGAGCTGCATCTGCCAGGAGGAAGGGACATTTTTCCTAATACATACAAAGGTACTTCATGAGTTAGCAGTGGCCCTAAGTGAATGCTGTTATTTCCTGGCCAGAATTCTAGAACTCTAGTTTTTTGCGCAAAGGATCTCTACCGATTCAGATGGCTGTTGATACCAATGGCTTTTAACTGGAAATACTAACACAACTGTACTATAGTTACTTGTCTTTTTTTTTTTTTATATATATACAGAGTCTCACTATGTCACCTTCTGTAGAGTGCTGTAATGTCACAGCTCACAGCCACCTCAAACTCTTGGGCTCAAGTGATTCTCTTCTCTCAGTCTCCCAAGTAGCTGAGACTACAGGTGCCCACCACAATGCCTGGCTATTTTTTGGTTGCAGTTATTATTGTTGTTTAGCAGGCTTGGGCTGGGCTGGAACCCACCAGCTTCAGTGTATGTGGCTGGTGCCCTACTCATTGAGCTACAGGTGCCGAGCCACATAGTTACTTGTCTTAACCTCATTATTCATTCATTACAACAAATATTTATTTAGCCCTTACTACATGCCAAGCCCTGTTCTTTTAGAGATAGTCTTACTTTATCGACCTCGGTAGAGTGCTAGGGCGTCATAGCTCACAGCAACCTCCAAATCCTGGGCTTAGGCGATTCTCTTATCTCAGCCTCCCAAGAGACTGGGGCTACAGGTGCCTGCCACAAAACCTGGCTATTTTTTGTTGCAGTTGGCTGGGCCAGGTTTGAACCTGCCACCCTTGGTATATGAGGCCAGCGTCCTACCTACTAAGCCACAGGCACCACCCTGCCAAGCCCTGTTTTAGGTGTTTGGGGACACATCAGTAAACAAAACAGACTAAGGGAAGAATTATGACAATAAACAGTAAATGTAAGGAGTAAATTATCTGGTATATTGGAAAGTGGTGTTAAGGAACAAAAGACATAAATAGATAAGGAATTCTGGGATGTGGGCAGTGGGTTTTAGTATTAAGTAGAAACAGCAGGGTAAAGGCTCACTGAGAAGGGGGAATTTGAGCAAAGATTCCAAGGAGCTTGGAGAGCCCAGAAAGAGCATGGCAGGTGGGAGGAAGGGCTGGAGTAGAGGTCCCAGGGTGGAAGTGGGCCTGGCCTAGTTGAGAAATGCAAGAAGGCCAGAGTGAGTGGAACATCATAAGTCCCAAGACGTTCCTAAGGAGTTTGAGTTTTACTGTCAATGAAATGAGAATCATTGGTGAATCCTAAGAGAGCAGTAAGATGATCTGGCTTCAGGTTGAGCTGTGCTGAGAATAGATAATAGGGGGCCAAAGGTAGAGCAGAAAGACTTATCTGGAGACTCTGGTGATAAGGCAGGTGGGGGATGACCAGGGCAATATCAGTAGGTAGAGCCAGTATGATTCCCTGGCAACTGCCGATCTGCTTTTCATCTCTACAGATTTGCCTTTCATGGACAGTTTATACAAATGGAATTATGCAGTAGGTGCTCTGTGTGTGGTTTCTTTTACTTAGCATAACGTTTCTGAAGTTCATCCATATTGTAGCTGGGATTAGTAGTTTCTTTTTATTGTTGGAGTAGTAATCTGATGCATGCATGTGCCACATTTTGTTTGTTCATTTCCAGTTGACAGACATTTGGGTTGTTTCCAGTTTGAAGCTATTATAAATAATGATGCTACATTCATGTGCAAGTCTTTATGTGGATGTATTTTTATTTCTTTTGGGTAGATACCTAGGAGTGGAATTGCTGAATTGCATGTTAAGCATATGTTTAACTTTCCAGGAAACTGTTGCCACACTATTTTTCAATAGGGAAAATGTTACTTTCCAGTATCAGTAAGTGGCTGAATCAATACCTGTACCATTTTACATTACCACCAAAAATTGCAAGTATATGAGGATTCCATTTTCTCTATATCTTTGCCAACATTTGGTATTATTAGTCTTTGGGATTTTAGCCATTCTAGTGAGTGTGCAGTGATGTTTCATTATAGTTTAAATTTTTTTCACTAATGTCTTTTTTCTGTTCTAAGATTCATGGGTCCCCCACTGCATTGAATGGTCATGTCTCCTTAGTCTGTTTCAATCTCTGAGCATTCCTTAGTCTTTGTCTATCATGACTTTGACACTTTTGGAAAGTATTGGCTATTTTGTAGAATTTACCTAAATTTGTATTTTCTGACATTTTCTAATGTCGAATTTATTCATTTTTGGTAAGACTATCACAGAAGTGATGTGCCCTTCTCAGCCTATCCTATTAGGGGTTACATAATATCGATGTCTTTTTTTTGTTATTAAAGATGATGCATGATGGATTTCTTAACTATTTTCCCCAATGTGATTAATAGATGGGTAAGATACTTTGAGGCTATGCAAATATTCTTTTTCTTCTAAAACATTTGCCCACTAATTTTAGCATTCCAATATTGGTAGATCTCTTTGCAACAATTAGTACTAGTTGCATTCTAATAGTGATTTTGTGTTTCCCTCATTCATCTACATTTATTATTTGAAATTATTCTGTAAGGAAAACACTTTCCCCATTTGTTTGTTTGTTTATTTTTGAGACAGTCTTGCTCTGTCACCTAGGGTGGAGTATAGAGGCAAGATCATAGCTTACTGCAGCCTCGAACTCCTTCTTTGTCTCAAATGATCATCCTGCCTCAGCCTCCTGAGTAGCTAGGAGTACAGGCACCAGGCATCACAACTGGCTCTTCAATTTTTTTTTTTTTTGTAGAGATGGGGTCTTATTCTGTTGCCCAGAGTGGTCCTGAACTCTGGGTCTTAAGGGATCCTCCTGCTTTACCCTGTCAAAATGCTGTGAATACAGGTGTGAGCCACCATACTTAGTTTATGTGGTTTTTTTTTTGTTTGTTTTTTCAGTTTTTGGCTGGGGCTGGGTTTGAACCTGCCACCTTTAGCATATGGGGCCAGGACCTTACTCCTTTGAACCACAGGCACTGCCCTGGTCTATGTTTATTCACTTATTTATTGATACTAATATGGACTCAAGGATATTTGCTTTAATCTATGGGCTATAATCCAGTAGCACCATTTTTTATTTTATTGCTCATTTTTTCCTGGCCATTGGGAACTCTTAAAAGTTGGCTCCTGTGCTCTTTCCATGTGCCCTCACCCTTTTGAGCATTTTTATACTTTCTGGTACCAGGTAATGCTCCAGGTTCATCTTGTGTTTTCTCCACTTCAGCCCTAGAATAAACCTCTCACACAGAAGCCCTGGTTACTATTTATTGGAGATTGGTATTTAGACACCAAGATCAGGCAATAAGTGTGCTCATTGCTTTCTGGGTGCTATTACTTCTGTGTCCTCTTAGCAGAACAGAACTTGGAAATACATGTCTGTGCAAACACAAACACTTAATATTTGTTTAAAAACCCAGAGTTTCTAGAGATTCAATGCCATCTCTATTAAAATACCAACATTGTAACTTCAAGACTTGGGAAGAATGATTTTGCATTTTGTATGGAACCCTGTATAGCTAAGGCAGTTCTTAGTGATAAAAACAAAGCCAGGGGCATCAGCATACCAAATTTTAGGCTGTACTACAAGGCTGTAGTGGTCAAAATGGCATGTTATTGGTGCAAAAATAGAAACACAGACATTTGGAATCTAATAGAAAACCAGGAAATGAAACTAACATCTTACAGCTACCTAATCTTCAATAAACCAAACAAGAGCATACCTTGGGGGAAAGAAGCCCTATTCAATAAATATTTATCTCCAGCTGGGAGAACTGGATATCCACATGTAAAAGACTGAAACTGGACATGCAGCTTTCTCCACTCACAAAAATTGATTTGAGATGGGCAAAGACCTAAATTTAAGGCATGAAATGATAAAAATCCTCAAAGAAAGCACAGGAAAAAACACTTGACGATATCAGCTGGGCAAAAGACTTTATGAAGAAGACTTCCGTGGCAATTGCAACAATAAAAATAAACAAATGGGATTTAATGAAACTGAAAAGCTTCTGTACAGTTGAGGAAACAACCAAAGCAAATAGACAACCTACACAAAATATTTGCATATTTTGAATCCAACAAAAGCTTGATAACTAGGATCTACAGAGAACTCAAATTAATCCACATGAAAAAAGCCAACAATCCCATGTATCTATCAATGAGCAAGAAAGATAAATAGGACCTTCTCTAAAGAAGACAGACAAATGTCTAGTACACATATGAAAAAATGCTCATTGTCCCTAATTATAGAGAAGTGCAAATCAAAACCATCCTGAGATATCATCTAACTCCAATGAGAATGGCCCACATCACAAAATCTCAAAATAGCAAATGCTGGCATGGATGTGGAGAGAAAAGGACACTTTTACATTGCTGGTAGGACTATAAACTAATACAACCTTTTTGGGAGGAGGTATGGAGAACCCTCAAAGAACTCAAGCTAGACCTCTGATTTGATCCTGCAATCCCAGTACTGGGCATCTACCCGGAAGGAAAAACATCCTTTTGCCATAAGGACACTTGTAAAAACTGTGAGTTCAGGGTACCCGTGGCTCAAAGGAGTAGGGCGCCAGCTGCATATACCGGAGGTGGTGGGTTCAAACCCAGCCCCGGCCAAAAACTGCAAAAAAGAGAAGAAAAGAAAAGAAACCTGAGTTTATAATGATATTTCCGACTCCAATTCACGCTCCAGAGTTAATTCTAATCTTCCTCTTTCCTTATGTTTAGCATTTATTTCTAACCCTGAGAAGGTTGGGTTTATTCTAATCTTCATCTTTCCTTATGTTTAACATTTTTTTCTAACCCTGAGAAGCTCTTATTAATTAAAATATATTTACTTGTTTGTTCAACCCTAGTATTATATGCATACTAGTCATATACTAAGCAGTATGTGTATAAAGATACATATAATGCATTTTAGCCTTACAATACACACTCAAAATGCTATTTACCAAAGTGGCTAGTTTTTTTCTTCTTGCTTTCCTACAGTGGGGTTATTCTATTCTTAATATAGTTAAGTTCATTTGCTACAGTTTGTATTCCATTTTGGGTTTCTCCCATATTATGGTTGATATCTTTTAAATTTACGTACAGTAAAGATCACTCTTTGTGGTGTACAGTTTTATGAGTTTTGACAAATAGAGTCAAGTATCCACCCCACATTATGATTTTGAATGGTTCTGCTACTCAATAAAATTCACTTCTATTGCTCCTCGTGGTAGTTAACTGTGCCCTCCCCTACGTTCAGTGCCAAAAACTTCTGGTTTGTTTTCCTTCCACATGATTTTGCCTTCTCCAGATGGTCATATGAATAGAATACAATAATGTACAGCAATATAAACGTGTACCCTTTGGTTGTCATTTCTTTTACTTAGCAAAATTTGTTTACAATTTAATTTGTTGTTTTGTGTATGTATTAGTAATTTCTTGTTTTTATTTTTGAGTAGTATTCCAATCAATGGGTTTACTACAAGCTTTCTAATTCATTAATTGGTAGAAAAACATGTAGGTTGTCTAAATAGGACTGCTATAGAAAATGCATATAGGTTTTTGTAAATCTATGCTTTCATTTCTCTAGGGCAGTTCTCAACCTGTGGGTCATGACCCCTTTGAACTGTATTAAAGGGTTGCGGCATTAGGAACAGTGGTCTAGGGTACCACTAGAGAGAACCACTGCTCTAGAGTAAACACCTAGCAGTGGGATTGCTGAATTATATGTTAAGTGTATATTTATTTTTATAAGATACTACCAAATCCTTCCTTCCTTCCTTCCTTCCTTTCTTTCGACAGATCCTCAAGCTGTTGCCCTGGATAGAATGTCATGGTGTCGTCATAGCTCACTGCAACCTCCAACTCTTGGGCTCAACCTATCCTCTTGCCTCAGTTTTTCTATTTTTAGTAGAGATGGGGTCTTACTCTTGCTCAGGCTGGTCTTGAACTTATGAGCTCAAGCAATCCACCTGCCTCAGACTCCCAGAGTGCTAGGATTATAGTCATGAGCCACCTCACCTGGCTTACCAAATTATTTTCCAGAGAGGCTTTACCATTTGGCATTCCCACAAATGGTATGTAAGAAAGCTAGCTGTTTTACATCCTCATCAGCATATGCTATAGCCAGTATTTTAATTTTGGTTATTCTAATAAGAAAGTAATGGTATCTCACTGATGTTTTAATATGCAAGTACCTAATGACTAATGATGTTGAACTTATTTTGAATGCTTATTTGCCATCTTCTTTGGTAAAGTGCTGTTTAGAACTTTTGTTCATTTATAAATTGTGTTGTTATATGTTCTTAATTTTTAGAAAAAAATTATTTTTTGTAGGGGATAGGCTCTCAGTATTACCCAGGCTGGTTTTAATCTCTTGGCCTTAAGTTATCCTTCCGTCTCAACCTCCCAGAGTGCCAGGATTAGAGGGGTAAGCCACCACACCCAGACTATATTCTTATTTTTGAGTTAAAAAAATGAGGAGATTCAAGTCCTTTGTCTTTACATATGATATACAATTTTTTTAATCCAGTCAGAAGCTTATCTTTTTATTTTATTGATAATATTTTTAATTTTGGTAAAGTCCAACTTATCAATCTTTTATTTGTGGGTGGTACTTTTTTTTTTTTTTTTTTTTTTGAGAGACAGTCTTATTTTGTCACCCTCGGTAGAGTATTATAGTTCACAGCAATCTCAAACTCTTGAGCTTAATGATTCTCTTGCCTCACCCTCCCAAGTAGCTGAGACTACAGGTGCCTGCCACAATGCCCAGCTATTTTTAGAGATGAAATCTTGCTCTGGCTCAAGCTGGTCTCAAACCTGTGAGCTCAGGCAATCCACCCGCCTCGGCCTCCTAAGTGCTAGGATTACAGGCATGAGCCACCACACCTGGACTTGAATGGTGCTTTTGGATATTATATTTAAAATCATCTTTGCCTAACATGAGGTACCAAAGATTTTTTTCTATGTTTTCTTCCAGGAGTTTTAATTCTAGTTTTTATATTTCTGTCTATGATACAATTTGTGATCGTATCTGAAAAAATCATTGTCCAGGCCAATGTCTTAAAGCTTTTCCCTTGTGTTTTCTTTTAGTAGTTTTATAGTTTCAGGTCATATGTTTAAGTCTTTAATTCATTGTCAGTTGGTTTGGGTATGTGGTATGAAATAAGAGCTTAATTTCTTTCTTGGGGTGTAAATATACAATTTTTCAAATACCATTCACTAAAGAAACTATCCTTTCCCCCTTGTGTGTTCTAGAAACTTTGTCAAAAATTAATTACTCACAAATAAATAAATTCATTTCTGGGCTCTTTATTCTGTTCCATAGTGTATATGTGTTTTGAGGCCAGTATTACAATGTTTTGATCACTATAACTTTGCCGTATATTTTACAGTTAGGGAATATGATGGCTCCAGCTTTCTTCTTTTTCTCATTCGTTTTGACAAGTCAGGGTCTTTTGTAGTTGCATACAAATGTTAGGATTGTAACATTCCCAATAGCTGTATATGAAGATTCCAATTTCTCCATATTATCTTCAGCATCATTATTGTCTATTTTTTTGATCATTGCCACTCTAGTGGGTGTGAAGTAATACCTCATTGTTTTTTTGAGTTGTATTTTCCTAATGACTATTGATTTTGAACATCTTTTCATGTGTTTACTGGCTACTTATGTATTTTCTTTGGATAAATATTGACCCCAATCCTTCAGCTCTTTTAAAATTGGTTAATCTTATCTTTTTTTGGCTGAATTGTAAGTCTTTGTATATGATGTGTTTTTATTATAATCTCTTATCAGATATATGATTTGTAAGTAGTTTCTAACATTCTGCAGGATGTGTGTTCACTTTCTTAAGTGTCCTTTGCAATACAAATGTTTTGTATTTTGATGAAGTACCATTTATCTGTTTTATTCTTCAGTTAATTATGCTTTTGGTATCATATCTAAGAACCTATTGTCTCATCCAAGATCATAAACATTTACTCCAATGTATTCTTCTAAGAGTTTTACAGTTTTAGGCTTTATATTTAGATCTTTGATCTTTTTTGTGTTAATTTTTTATATATGGTGTGATGTTGGGGTATGATGTCATTATTGTGCTTGTGAATATCTATTTGTCCAATTATTATTTGTCAAAAATGTACTTATTTTCTTATTGAATGTTTTTCGTACCCTTGTTGAAAATAAATTTACTATAAATATGAAGGTTTATTTCTGGGTTTTCAATTTTATTTCATTGATCTGTATGTCTATCCTTATGCCATTTATAAGTAGTTTTAAAATCTGGAAGTATGAATCTTATATTTTATTTTCCTTTTTAATATTATTTTGGCTATTTTGGGCCCTTTGTATTTCCATATGAATCTTTGAATCAGATCACTTATTTCTATTTTAAAAAAACAGGATTTTGATATGGATTTCTATGAACTTCTAGATCAATTTAGGGAGTACTGCTATTAACAATATTTAACAATATTAATATTAAATTGTTTATATTGTAAATATTGTATTAATGTTTAATATTAAACAATATTAAAATTTCCAATCCATGAGCATGGAATATGTTTCTATTTATTTATGTCTTCTCTAATTTTATTCTTCAAAGATATTTCATAGTTTGCAGTGTACAAGTGTCACACTTTTTATTTAAATGTATTCCCAAGTATTTTATTGTTTATGATGCACTTTAGGTGCATTTTGCAACTTTTCTAAAATTTTTACTCTGATATGAATGTGTTAGAATTTTCTATACAAAAGATCATGGTACCTGTGAATAAAGATAGTTTTACTTCTTGTTTTTTCCAATATTAATATTTTTAATATATTTTTTAATTATCTTCCCTAATTGCCCTAGTTAGAACCTCCAGTAAAATGTTAAGTAGAAATGGCAAGAGCCGACATTTTTCTTTTCCTCCTGATCTTATAATGAAAGCTTTTTGTCTTTGATCATTTAGGATGGTGTTAGTGTTGGGAATTTTGTTGATGCCTTTGATCAGGTAGAGAAATTTATCTGTTATTCCTAGTTTGTTGCATACTTATTTTTTTAATGAAAAAATACGAATTTTGTTATTTTTTTGACACCTCTTGAAAAGATTGTGCAGTTTCTCCTTCATTCTTTAATATGGCTTATTCATAATTTGATTTTGTTGAATCAATATTGTATTCCTAGGATAAATCCCACTTGGTTTTGCTCTACAATCTTTTTAATATTATTGGATTCAGTATGCTAGTATTTGACTAAGAAGTTTTATATATATTTATAAGAAATATATATGTTTTTGAGACAGAGTCTCACTGTTGCCCTGCCTAGAGTGCAGTAGTGTGATCATAGCTCAGTGCAACCTTGCCCTGCTGGGTTCAAGTGATCCTCTTGACTCTGTCCATAGTAGCTAAAACTATGGGTGCATGCTACCACACCCAGATAATTTTTTCTATTTTTTCCCCATAGAAATGGGGCATCACTCTTGCTCAGGCAGTGTTAAACTCCTGAGCTCAAGTAATCCCTCCCACCTCAGTCTCCCAGAGTGCTAGGATTACAGGCATGCACCATTGGATCTGGCAATAAAAAATATTAATATGTAGTTTTCTCCCTTTTTGATTGATGTCTTTGTTTTGGCATCAGAGTAGTACTGGCCTGATGGAATGAATTAGGAAGTATTACCCTTTCTTTTATTTTTTGTAAGAGTTTGTGAAGAAATGATGTTTATACTTATTGAAATTTTTGATAGGATTCAGCAGTAAAATCATCCAGTTCTGAGATTTTGTTGTGAGAAATTTTTGATTGCTAATTTATCTCTTTGCTAATTATGAGCTTATTAAGATTTTCTACTTCTTCTTGAGTCAGTTCTAGAAGTTTTTGTCTCTCTTGGAATTTTGCCTTTTCATCTATGTTATCTAATTTTACTTTTTCATCTGTTAACTAATTGTACTGTGTATAATTGTTCATAATGTTGTCTTAAATTATTTTCATTTCTGTAAAATTAATAGTAATGCTTCCTCTTATGCATTAACAAAATGATTTTTAAATGAATTATAAAATCTTACTGATTTTAGCAATTGAGTCTTTATTTCTTGGTCAGTTTAACTAAAGATTGTCAATTTTGTTGATTTTTTTGGTTCTATTGATTTTCTCTGTTGTTTTTATATTTTATTAATTATTTCACTATTAATTTGTGTTCTGATTATTATTATTTTCTTCTTTCTGCTTGCTTTGGATTTAGTATTTTTCTTTTTTTAATTTTTCGAGGGAGAAATTTAGATTATTGATTTGAGAGCTTTCTTCTTTTTCAATGTATGTTTTCAGAGGTATAAAATTTCCTCTGAGAACTGGTTTCACTGCATCCTGTAAATTTCAGTGTAATGTTTTTGTTGTTGTTCATCTCATAATATTTTCTAAGTTCCCTTTTAATTTCTTCTTTGACTCATTGGTTGAGTAGGTATTGTTTAATTTCTACTATTTGTGATTTTCCTGTATTTCCTTCAGGTATTTATTTTTAATTTCCATTCCATTGTATTCAGAGGATGTCCTTTATATGATTTCAACCTTTTAAAATGTATTAAGATTTGTTGTGTAGCCTAGCATATTGTCTAGCCTGAAAGATGTTTCATAAGCACTTGAGAATAATGCTTAGTTTACTGTTGTGTGGAGATTCCTGTGTTGAGGTTTTGTTGTAATACATACAGATATTTATAATTGTCTCATCTTCTTGATGGATTGACTCCTTTAATGTTATAAAATGTTCTTTTCTGTTTCTGCTGGGTGGTATATATTTTCTATCCTTTTGTTTTCAGCCTATTCATGTCTTTGATTCTAAAGTGTGTCTCGTATAGATAGCATATGGTTTAGTCATTAAAAAAAAATCCATACTAACAACCTCTTCTTTTGATTGGAATGTTTGATCAATTTACATTTTATGCAATTACTTATTAGGCAGGATTTACATCTGTCATTTTGGCTGGGGCTGGGTTTGAACCCACCACCTCCGGCATATGAAGCTGGTGCCCTACTCCTTTGAGCCACAGGTACTGCCCTACATCTGTCATTTTGATATTTATTTTCTATATGTATTATGTTTTTTTGGTTCCTCTATTCCCCCATTACTTCCTTTATTGTGTGTTAAATAGAAGTTTTCTAGTCTACTATTTTAATTTCCCTGTCATTTCTTTTACTCCTTTTTTTTTTTTTTTGAGCTATCTTTTTTAATGGGTACCTTGAGGATCATGATTACATTTTGGTTTATAACAATCTACTTTGGATTAATATAAACTTGAGTTTAATAGCATAAAAAACTTTGCTCCTTTATAGCTCTATTCCTTCTCACTTCATTTGTGCTGCTATTGTCCTACAATTACTTCTTTGTTTTTTATTAATCCAACAAGAAGCTGTAACTTTATTAATGATAGAAAAAATTCAAATTTGAAATCAAGCTGAAGTTACTTATTTGAAGCACCAAAAAAAAAAAAAAAAAAATTCCTCAGTTTTTGATGGTTAACATTGTTAGTTCCATAATGAGATTTCCAATATCATTACTGTTGTTCTTCAGGGCTCATGTTGCCTTTACTCTCAATACATTTGCTTTTGACATGACCAATTCTATGTCCTTAACTCCCACACCTATTTCATCAACCCCCTCCTCCTCATTCTCCTCATGTACAATTGGATTCTCTTTGTTTTCTTGAATATTTGAGACAGCTTCACCTTGAACTTTGAATTTCTCAGCACCTGCTAGCTGTGCCTGCTGAGATAATCCTCAATCTTGGCTTCACCAAAAACTATGTAGGGATCTGAAGCTGGGCTATTGTAGACATCTTGTTTTGGGATGACAAAGAAGATATCCTTAGATTTCCGAATAGTAAGTCTAATAACCCCTGTAACTTTTCAAAGACCCAGTTTGGCCATAGCCTTTTGTGCCTTCTTTTCACTCCTATTCTGTTTTGCTTTACTGACTGGTTCTTCATTGATTTCAGCTGCTGCTGTCAGCTGCACTTGTTGTGTGATTGCCTGTGTAAATCTTGTTCCTCCATCTCTGATACTGAATCATTGCTGTCAGATTCTGCTTCAGACCCTGTGTGAGCTTGAGGCTGTGGCACCTCCTTCTGTGTAGCAGGGATGGTTTCTATGTAGACATTTTGTGCAAGGAAGGTGGAACCAAGATTACAATAATTCTTTGCACATTATGTGCCTGTCACCACAAATTTATAATTACTGCATTATGCAATTGTCTTTTACATAATATGAAAGAATTACAAATAAAAATGTATTTAAACTGTCTTATGTTTACCTATGTAGTTACCTTTACCAGTGTTTTTTTTTTTTATCTCTTTATGTAAAGTCTAGTGTCCTTTTATTTCAGGACAAATTTTTTATTGAGCAGATCAACTTGTGATGAAATCACTCAGTTTTTGTTTACCTTGTGATGTGTTAATTTCTCCTTAAAGACAATTTTTTCTGGATATAGAATTCTTAGTCTTTTCTTTCTTCAGCACTTTGAATATGTCACCCGACTTATTTCTGTTCTCCATGGTTTCTAGTGAGAAATCAAAGTGTTAATCTCATAAAGGATGACTTAAACATGATTAATCACTTGTCTCTTGCTGTTTACAAGATCTTTTCCTTGAGTTTATCTTTCAGAAATTTTGTTATTAGGTGTCTAGGTGTGGATCTCTTTGTGTTTATCTTACTTTGTGTATATTGACCTTTTCAGATGTGTACTAATGCTTTCCATCAGATTTGGAAAGTTTTCACCCATTAGTTCTTTAATATGTTTTTTGACTTTTTCTGTCCTTGTTCTCTTGGATTCCATTGAGCATATGTTGGTATGCTTGATAGTGCCTCATAGGAACCCAAGGCTCTGTTCACTTTTCTTTATTCTTTTTTCTTTTTATTACTCAGAGTAGATAATCTCAATTGACTTATTTTTGAGTTCTATGGCCTTTCTTCTGCCTGCTCAAATATGCTGTTGAGCCCCTCTAGGGAATTTTTTATTTCAGCTATTAAACTTTTAAACTTCAACATTTTATGTTTCTTTTAAATGTTCATCTCTATGTATTTTTCTCTATTTCATGAGGTATTATCCTCATACATTTCTTTAGTTCTTTAGACATTGTTTCCTTTAGCTCTTTGAACATATTTAAAATAGTTGATTTAAAGTCTTTGTTTAGTAAGTCCAACACCTGTGCTCCCTTAAAGATGGTTTCTATTACCTATTATCTCTTTCTATGTATAAACCATACTTCTTTTTTTGGGAATCTCTTACAATTTTTTTTTTTTGAAATCTGGACATATTATAATAAATAATATAATTTAGTAACTCTGGAAATCAGATTCCTCTCTTTCTCCAGCATTTGATGTTGCCCTTTTTTTTTTTTTTTTTTTTTGCGGTTGTGTAATTATTGTTACTTTTTGTTTTATAAATCCTCTGAACAAATTCTGTAAATCCATATTCTTTATAATGTGTGGCCACTGAAGTGTCTGTCTGGTTAGCTTAGTGGTCAGCTAGTGACTGGATAAAGATTTTCTGAAATGCTTGAAACCACTAAGTGTCTTGTGATTGCTGAGAACCTCAATGCTCAATCAGGCAATTTATAATTCTGCATTAGTCTTCACTTCATGCTTTGTAGAGCCTCATGGTCAATCAGAGATGATAGATTAGGGCTTGCTCATGTTTTCCCAAACATGTGAACAACCTTGAGTATAAGCAAAGCCCTCCTTCTAGATTCTTAGTAATTTATTTGAGATTTTAAAAGCCTCCATCAACAATTTATTCTCTAGTTTTTCAAGTCTCTCTTTTTTTTCTCAATGTCTTAGGCAACTACAATGCTAATTAATTGTCATCATTTGTTTTTCCAACAAATGGCCCTGGGGTAAAGATTATTTTTCAGTATAGACAAATAAAGACAAGCCTTACAAGTGAAATCTTCCAGGAAACCACCAGACAAGTCCAATAATGACAATTTTTCTGGAATGTGGTTTTGAAGGAGCTCCAGCCCCTCCAGGGACTGCCAGGCTGATGGATTTCATTGTGATTATAGACTCTTGGTTTTCAAGGGTACCAAGCTTAGGAGAGGGGGTGGCAAGAAGGCATGTTAAAAGGCCAGAAAGCTCACTTTTCTACTGAGCTTTAGCTGTTTTTCTTACATAAATGCTCCTAGATTGTTTCCAGCCTTTGGTTGATTTCCAGAGCTTTAAAAAAGTTGATCTTGACATGTTTTGCCAATGTTCTAATGGTCTTTATGGAGGAGAGGCTTTTTGGAGGTTTTATTCTTCTATTCCCTTTTATATTACTTCTGTTGACTTTTAAATTATATTTTATGAATATTTTCCTAGAGGTTACTCTAGTGGTTATAATATGCAACTTAAGTTGTTACTATTCTGATTCAGATTAATGTTGACTTAATTACAGCAAAATATAGCAACTTTGCTTAAATATAAATCCATTACTTTTTTCCTTTTTGTGTGTGTGTACTTTTATTATCACATAAATGCAGAGAATGACTATAGGTACACCTTGAAAAATATGGGGGTTAGAGGTGCTGCTCCCCTGCACAGTTGAAAATCCATCTAACTTTTGATTCTTCCCAATGTTAACTAGTAATAGCAACTATTGATGGGACCCTACTGACAATCTAAATAGTCAGTTGCCAGGTATTTTGTATGATATATGTGTTACATACTGTATTTTTACAATAAAAACAGCTAGAGAAAAGAAACTGTTATTAAGAAAACAGTAAGGAGGAGAAAATATATTTTTTACTTATTAAGTGGAAATGGACCATTATAAAGGCTTTCATCCTTTTCTTCATGCTGAATAGTCTGAGGAAGGGCAGTAGAAGAGGGGTTGGTCTTGCTGTCTCAGTATTGGCAGAGAGGGGCAGATATTTATATCAGTATAATATTTGTTCATTGATGGCTGTCTTAAACCCATCAATAGTTGGAAGTAAACTGTTGCTACTGTTGTTCATTATGTGATAAAACTACTTGGCTGACCAAGTCAGCAGGGTTTTGGAGCTGCTCCTAGCAATAAGTCTGCAGACCCTTACTTGTTCTTTTCCTTAAGTTCCTGCAACTTTTCATGACTGAATACCTCTATTTGTTGTTTGCCTTTGGTAAATTTCCAGAGCCATAAAATTATTGTTTTTAATAACTTTGTCCAACTTTATACTTGTTTTCTGGGGAGAGAATTTGCTGACCTCCTTATTCTGTGATAGCCAGAAGTATTTCTTCCCCATAGGATATATTACTTCCATGTTTATTAGATAAGGCAAGATTGTTTTTCAAAGTCCTTTTATCAATTTATCCTCTTACAACCATGTTTGAGATCTCCCATTGTTTGACATTCTTGCCAACTTGATTTTATCAGGTTTTGGAAAGTTCTTTATCACTTCTTAGTGGCTCAGTTTCTGTTCACTTAATGTTTTTAGATGAACAGATTTAAATTTAATGCAGTCAAATGAATCTATCTTTTTCTTCACACTTACGATTTCTAATCCAAGGTCATGAAGATATTCCCCTATATTATCTCCAAAATCTATATTGTTTTATTTATCACATTTCAGGTCACACTTATCACATTTCCAAAATCTACATTGTTTTATTTATCACATTTCAGGTAGATCTCAATCTACCAGAAATTGATTTTGTGTATGAAGTAGGAGTGAGTTTCTTTCTTTTTCTATGTGGAGATCTAGTAAACTTAGATTCATTTATTGAAAAGATTATTTTTTCCCTGTTTATTCTTGTTTTTAAGACTTACTTCTGCACATTTGTCAATAACTGTAAAAGTTGATTTTCTTGGTATTATTCATGTTTGAGAGTATAGCTGGATTTTTCAATTTATCTTCTCTCATAATTGATTGAAGAATATGTTTATTAATTTTAAATTTCAAATTTTTATTTCACTTTAAGCAACAGATATGCAGAGAGTTACATAAATGTTTTTAAATGTCCTATAACTTGTAAGTTAATTTTAATAAAGCTGAACAGCCTGAAAGAGATATAATTTAGGCAACTATCAAATTGTACTACTGATATAATACTTTATTTTCTCCATTTATTCTTAATTTTGAAAACAATTCATAATTTAAAGAGAAGAATCAATTTCAATTTTAAAGATATTAATCAAATTTTCTAAAATATCTTATGTATTAACTAACATTTTTTTCAGCAAACACAAAAACTTCACAATTTGACTTTTTCTCTTGTTTTAAAAATTTAAATACTTATCAAAATTTCAAATAATCTCATAGGATGAGGACTTAACTAATTTAATTTCTATTTCTTTGTCTTATCACTGTGTTATCATTGTTTATTTTGAATCTCTGTTTAAACAGGAATATGTACTAGGGTAGGATATACAAATGGTCATTTTGAATGGTTACAAAGTTACTCTTGAAACAACTCTATTAGTGAGAGTTATTTTGAAATTAATTTCCATGTAGTATACAATATTTATTTTTTATCCTTTAAATTTAAAAAATTAAGGTATGCTCTACATATAGTAAAACTTCCTGTTTTGTACGATAGGTCTGTGAGTTTTGACAAATGTATTCTGTTTTATAACAGCCACCACAATCAAGACAGAACAATCACATCAATCTCCCTGTCCTGCCTATCAGTAATGGTTTCCTCTCATCTCTGCTCTGGCAATTGCTGATTTGTTTTCTGTCTCTATAGTGTTACCTTTTCCAGATTATCATAAAAATGGGATCATGCAACATATAGCCTTTTGAGTCCAGCTTCTTTAACTTAAAATGCATTTGAGAATGATCTATGCCTTTGCATATGTCAGTAATTCATTCCTGTACATTGCTGAGTAATATTCCACCAAGGGCCTGTATGTACCCCATTCTGTTTATCTATACTCCGATTGAGAGACAATTTAGATTGTTTTCAGGTTGTGGCAATTATGAACAAAAGCCACTAAAAACTTTCATGTGCAGGTTTTGTATGGCTGTAAGTTTTTCATTTCACTTGGGCAATTGTATACAATGTCACATTTCTTCCTAAATACTTGATACCTTTTGATAAAATAAATGGTATCTTTAATTATTTTTTCATGTTCAAACTATTAATATTTATTATTACGATAGTGAACTACAATTGAATTTTGTGTATAGATAATCCATCCAGAAAACTTGCTAAATTTGCTATACTCATGTGTTGCCTAATGATGGGGATATATTCTGAGAAATGTTAGATGATTTTATCTCTGTGTAAACATCATGGAGTTTATTATACTGATCTGGCTGACATAGCTTACAACACACCTAGGCTATATGGTATGGCCTGTTGCTACTAGGCTACAAACCTGTACAGCAAGTTACTGTACTGAATACTGCATGAATACTGTAGGGCAATTAGAACACAGCGATATTTGCATATCTATATATACCTAAACACATAAAAGGTACAGAAAAAATAAGGTATTATAATCTTATCAGACTACTGTGGTAAACGTGGTCCATCCTTCACTGAAACATGTGATGCATAATGTAACGAGGATTCCTTGGGATGCTAACGACAGTGAAGACAGACACTTGGAGGTGTTGCATGAGCATTCACCCTGATCCCCAGTTGCTGAGGATGCCGGTGTGCATGCAGTGGAGACTGACGGCTAGAACCCAGCACTGTTCAGGGATGAGGCTGGAAGATGACAAGAGGGGTAGAAGCTTTGACAAAACTGTAGGTAAGAAATGCCTGGGAACAACTCTGACCATGGAGGACGACACTGACCCTGCCCTTCTTGGGTGTGGGAGAGAGAGCAGCCTCTCGCAGAGTGGTTCAGAACCTTACTGTCAGGAGGTGAGGGAAACATTCAAAACCACAACTCATTTGGGGGTTTGATCTTTCTGAAATTGCACAGATGCCTATAATTGTGTAGCTAATCATGTTTCCCTCTAGGTGTGGGGATGCCAGACCGCTCCCAGCTCATGCTGAGGCCCACCTCTGTGAAGTGCCTAGCCCCTCATGAATTTTCTGTACTCATTTTACTCCTGGCTTTCTCTTTTGTGCCATTGTTTTCCATTTGCTTCAAAACCATTATTTGTTTTCAAAATGTATTTATCTGGGATTATATGTGTCTTCCTAAGCTGCCTGAAACGTGTGTTTTGGCACAAGGTGGATTATGAATAAATTCATACAAAAGAATTCTTTACATTGCAAAATAATTCATTATAACCCTCTTCTCAATGGTTTCCCTGGTGTATTTAAGAAATTATTCTGTTTTATATACTACTTTCCCAAAATACACTTATTATCTGAGAGAAACATATTTTGATTTGATCGCATTTTTCTTGTTTAAGTAAGAGAACATTTTAAAGCAAGGAAAAAGAAATAAAATTTTATGTTACCTCTTTATGTTAAACGAATACTCTAATGTTAGATAACATAGAACAACTTGCTTCCCCCTCATGTCTAGCCAGGAAGCCAGTGAGTTTTATGTTTATTATGTTAAAAAGAACAAAGAAAAACTGTATAAGCTGACCTCACACAACTGAGATAGCATTTTTAGCACCTGGTTTAGCAGAGTTGCATGTAGAGCTGTCCGACAGATTATAGAAAAAATTGGTAGAGTTGGGAAGTTTGTTTTTGGATACTGACTGAGGATTGGGTGAAGATTCAATGCATGATGTTGCATGAATTTACTGCTGATTAACTGCTCAGAGGATTTTCTCTGGTGACAGGGGTCCTCAAACTTTTTAAACAGGGGGCCAGTTCACTGTCCCTCAGACTATTGGAGGGCCAGACTGCAGGCCCTGGGATGAGTCAGCTTCTAATCAGGACAGGCAGCAGTGGCAAAAACTGCTGGATAAAACATCCTGGCGGGTTGGATAAATGTCCTAAGCAAGCTGCATGTGGCCTGGGCTCTGAACTTGGTAGTTACTTAATCTTTGGGATTTCTGTTTTATCATTAGTGAAATGGAGATGGCCATAGCATCTCTCTCATAGAGAAATAAGATAATGCATCTAAAGCAGTGAGCCCTGTGCCTGGCATGTGTTGTAAACTGTGTGGAGATGTTGATTTGAAAAAAAAAAATTTACAGGCTTTCCCTTTGACCTTGTTCAGTATGTGGTGTTATTCTAATTGTTACAAGGCATTTATACACATCTCTCTTAAGGATAGAGAGTCTCTCGGTTATGCCCATGATGCCAAGCACAGTAAACTCTTCCACTCACGAATTTTGTTCCCTAGATGTATATCTTAACAAATGTCACTGGCATGTTTGAGCCAGCATGCTTATAGAAATTCACCAGGAAACTTCCTATAATGTGAAATTTGCTGTGTGAGATCATAGATCCATCTGCCATCAAACGTTTGTCAGCCGCCTTTTCTGGTTCTCGGTTGCCTTTTTACTTCACAAATTTATTTACTACTCTTGTGGTGCATGGAGGATAAGGATATTTTAGATGTTAATAGTGTCTTTTCAAAGCCAGCTTTTTCCCCCCAGTTTAATTTAAGTTGTGTAGTATTTGGTGAAGCAGAGCATTTCTACATAATTTCTCTAGGAGTAGTTTTTCTTGCTGTTCTCAACACCTTTGGGAATTGATGGTGGTGTCTGGTTGGTAGGGATGTGAAATCTTATGGGTTTTTTTCCCTTCTCCTCTCCTTAATAGAATGTTCCACTGGGAAATTTTCTAATTTTCAGGAGTTATGGGGCTTTTGTTTTGTTTTTCTTCATCAACAAATGTAATCACCAAATCCCAAAAGCAGAAACAGGAGGAACAGAGTGGAAATTCTCAGAGTGGTCTCTCAAGTCATGAGTATGATAAACGGGTCTATGAATATGCAGCATTCACACCGACACAACAGGCAGCTTTGGATTTTGACCCACCTTAAAACTCATCGCTCCAAATTCCTGGGAAACCCCTGTTTACACGGAGCAAGGCAGCCAGTGCCTGCAGAACTCATTTGTAGGCTCAGAAGGGAGGGCAGGTATGAATGGGGCAGGGGGCAATTTGACTAATGAAGAACACAACTTCCTGAAACTTTGTCTTGTTGTTCAAAAATAGGTCTGGAAATGTAGTGGTTGTTCTTTTTAAGATAAAAGCCTACATCATTAAGAAAGCCAGATCAAGCGTTGGGATCTTTCTTCTCAGTTTTCCTGGCTCTTTAGTCACCTTTAATAACAGTTTACATCACAGAATTTAACCTGAATCCTGAAACCTAGCAAAATGGGTTTGGGGTGTGGGTTTGAATTCATGGCATCCTAACTGAATTTGTTGCTAACTGTGGTTTCTCCCTAGTCTTTTAAGAATAATACCTCATGCTGTTGTTTTTAACAAAAGATTTCATAGCTCCCTGAATTTTCTCATGCTGTCTTTTCGAACCTATTTTTTAAATTGAAAAAGTGATGCAAACATATAATTTAAAAAATCAACAGAATGTAAGAATATAAGTAAGAAAACAGAAATAAGGCTTTCTCTTCCACTCCAGACGCCTAATCCTCCAAGCCCCTTCCTCAGACATGGCCACTGCCACCGGTTTACCCAGAGTTTTCTGCAAGTTTGCACAAACATGGGCACATTTATATATGGCTGTTCCTTGTATACATATTGACCTGGATCTTGCTTTATCCACTTTTGTCTCTTTCTCTGTCAGCTTATATATCTCTACCTCATTCTTTTTCAAGGCTGTTAGGCTTTTTTTTTTTTTTTACATTCTAATTTAATTTTAAGAACTATGAGAAATGTACTTTTCATTTTTGCTTCCTACCAGCCCCAGACTGCCACACCTGGGACAGGCCTTGTGTGGTCTAATTACAGTGGCTCTGGGAACATCTCCCAGTTACACAGTATTTTTTCCTTCCTGGCATTCCTGAGCCTGCAATTCCCTAATTAGACCTGCATCCCTTTGATTTTAGCTTTACCCATCTGCTCAAATGCAAATATTCCTGGGAATCTTCTGGGTTTTTTTTCCATCCAGTCTTTCTACCAGTCTTCCCCAGCTCCTTTATGGGGACTGTGTTCATCAAGGACAAAAAAAGAACAAATTGGGGCCCTGGAAACTGGGGGTGAGGGGATGAGGAAGCAAGAAAGAAAGGGCTCTGGCCCCTCTTTAGCCTGCGCCTCAATTTTTTTCTGTGTTCACATCCCTCTTCCCTAAGTTCCTTCATGGTGGGTGATGCCATACAAGGAAGGCAGCATCTACAATGACATTCTGTTCTATTTTTTATTCATTGTGAAGAGTTTGTCCATTTAGGGAAGTCCTAGAGGAGGTGTGTAGGATGTACCTTCCAGTCTGAGCAAGAGTTCCTTTCTATCTGAGAAAATACCAAAGCAGGAATAAAGGTCTCCTTCATAGCATGATCAAGGCTATGACTCTGTGGTCAGAAAAGTGAACAAATACAGAGCAATTTGTATGCCACTGCAAGGTTTCTGTGGGGTATGTTTATGCTACTATTTAATGAGCACTTACTGTGTTTCAGGCATTGGGTGAAACAGCTCTGCACACTTGTTTACTTCTTTCTACTTACACCTCCTAAGAGCCCTGAGAGGTAGTGCTGTTGCCTTCATTTTACCAACAACAGAGAGACTAAAGCTCAGAATGTTTAGCATGTGTGAGGTAGTAAAGGACAGAGCTGGGATGCGAGTCTGTCCCCAAGTTAAGTGCTTGTTCTAAGGTCCTTCTGGGACTCACTGAGGTTGATGGAGGGCCTGGCTTGCGAATCATCCCATACGGGAAGGTACTGCTAGCAGACAGAAGAACACATCTGTGAGCAGGCTGCATTGCTGAGCAAGGAAGCAGCCTGGATGTGCCAAGCCAAAATACACATGCTGGGTAGAACACAAGGACTGAGGTGTCCCCAGAATTACCAGAAGCAAAAGGAATAGAGGAGAGTTGGGGGTGGCTATGTTAGCATGTGTGGAATTGGCAATCGTGGTCACCGACATTGTTGGGTTTAATCATGGGTGAAGCATAGGCCTAAGAACATTTCGTGTTTAACTCACTTAAGCCTTGTAATAATCTTATGAGTGGGTGCTAGTATTATCCCCATTTTACAGATGGAAAATAAGTGATGGGTTAGGATTTGAAAGTAGGCATGGGTCTGTCCTCCTACCCACCTCCCCTGCCATTCCAGGTTTTGCTGCCCTGGGACCATTTGTTTCTCACACACCCTTCCTTTTTTGCAGCCTGGTAAAATCCCCTTAAGGTTATTTTCAAGGCCAACCCAAATGACTCATTATCTGTGGCATCTTTCCTGATTGTCATTTCCTCTATCTCTGGCCTCTAAGCCATTCATCATTCCCTTCCAGGTGCCCCCATTGCACTCAGCTCATATATACTATTGATGCATTTAAGATGTTGTATGTTAATTGCTAGACTACAAGTGTCTTGTGAAGATGACTCTCAGTGCCTAGAATAGCACTGGTGATGATGGCAGGTGCTCCCTGTGTTTTTCCTGCACGACGTATAGGCTAGATGCCATTTTGCCCTGACTACCTTTGGTCCTTCCCTAGCACTAAAGGCTCTGGAGAGAACTGGAACATCCAGAAATTCACTGCAATGGTCTCATAGAGCACCAGATCATTGCTCATTCATGTTTGGACCCAGGAGCATCTCTGGGGAAACAGTACATATAAGGTCTGACACTTGTAAGTTTGCAAGCTCATCCTACAAAAAGTGCTACCTATCATTGCTGAGTATCACTTTGGTGTCCTTCACAGTATTCCACCAGGTACTTCTCCTTTGAATAGGCCATGAAGCTATGCACTAATGCCAGTGCCTAATCTACCTTTCAAAGCAGTTTTGGAACTCTTTATCTGGAATGGCCATCAAAGCTGTCATTATATTACCCTTGATATCCCAAATATCATCAAAATATCTTCTAGTCAATATTTCCTTTATCTCATGTAAAGAAAAGTGTCAGTGGGGTCCAGATCAGGTGAGTAGGGAGAGAGTTATTTGTTTACTGGCTAAAAAAAAATCCCTCACAGACAGTGCTGTGTGAGCTGGTGCATTGTTGTGATGCAAGAGCCATGAGTCGTTGGCCATGATTTTCAGTTAAGATTTTCCTATTTCTCCATTAATGTTTACTTGGTCTGTTATGCATTTCACAGCCAACTGGGGATTTTGATGCACAAGTCAACAATTTTTTGTAGAGTTTTTTTCATTTCTGCTTGTTACTGGCTGCCCTAACCTCTCTTCATCAGTGATACATTCCCTCCCTTCAGAAAAATATTTAATCTATTTGTACACTGCCATTTTCTTCATGGTACTATCCACATAAATTTGGACTAACATGCCCCTGATTTAAGTTCCACTCTCACAAAGTTTAAGAAATTTATGAATGTAAATTAGAGCTCATTACTCTAATTTAAGCTCCAATAGTCTGGTAATGGCAGACAAAAGCATATGACAACAATGAATGCCACTTAGCAAGACAGCACCATATGTTGACACAAACACTGCTGTGAGACACTGATGTATACCAAGGTTATGAACCTTTACCGAGTTTTTTGTACAGGGTTGCCAAAGTAAGCACACAGTAGCAAGTTCATGAACTTAATTGTCAAACCTTGTATGGTGACCAGGCCACTTGCTGCTGCATGGAGCAGGTGCTGTGTTTACTGCAGTGACGTCACTCTTCTTACAAATAGGTGTCTCTGCTCTTCTATTTCTGTCTGCTTTTATGCCATAGACTCCAGGAGGGAGGATCTGAATGCCATGGCTATTCCCTATCCAGTGTCGAGTGTCCTCCTGGGCAAAGATCTCACTCCAACCCCCCTTTTAGACCACTATCTATTATATATGGCCCAGGAGCTAGTTCCTGGATATAGTAAGGTTGATCTTGGCAGAATCTGGAATTTCCCAAGGATTTTTGTGCTTGGAGAGAAAAACTCAGTGCAATTTCTACTTTGTTGAATGTACAGTTTATTAATCTTCAAACATTCAGCATTCATCTAAATATTCAAATATTCAGTAAACAAATATTAAATAAAAACAAACTTAGGAATTTCGTAAATTTGATTTCTCCCCAATTTAAGTATTGATTACAAATTTCATTTAGATATATACAAATCTAATTTTATCAGATACTCTTGGTCATTTTAAACTACTTAAGAATGAATCAAAATATGAATATAATATTTCAAAGATTACAAAGCTAATTGGTACTTGATTTAAAAATGGCTACTGATATGCTAACATAGATGTATATTTGTTACTCCATTGTCTGCATTTGTTCCTTTCTTTTATTATTACCTTTACCATTATTATTTCTTTAATCATTTAACCTGACCAAGGCTCATATAGTTCTGCTGTGTGAATGGGAAACAGTGGTCCTTTCTTGAACTAAAATATATGTATATTATTTATTCTTCATTAATAATAATTACAAGAAAGTTATTCTAAATGAATCATACAAATCAAATTATGGAGCACAAAATGACAATTTAAGTTTTAAATTATATTAATTAGAAACTTTTAAATTACACACTTTGTTATAAAACAGCATAGTAACACATCTTGCTGTCTTTGAAATTGCATTTTGAGAGACATTTTCAATGTTTACGAGGTCCAATATTTTGCTTTCTGCAGAAATGGTTGCCATATTTTCTATAGTCTTACTTAGGGCACTGTAGGCCTTAAGTAGTTTAAAAGTAAATTTTATTGTTCAGCGATTTTATTATCAAAATTAAATATGCCCTGATAGCTACAACGTTTTACAAAAGCACTTCAATGGGAGTAATACTGAGAGATTTTGGTTCTGACATTGTATGTTGAAGTTTCATCAATACCTTATTCCTCATTATATTTATCAGTCAATTTCATTGGTAAAATTTTGTATATTTCTTGCATTCACATTTACTATTCTTCAAATTATATAAGTTATTTAAAATGATGAAAAAGCCATTTTCTTCTTCTTCTTCTTCTTTTTTAGAGACAGAGTCTTACTTTATTGCCCTCAGTAGAGTGCTGTGGTGTCACAGCTCACAGCAACCTCCAATTCCTGGGCTTAGGTGATTCTCTTGCCTCAGCCCCTCAAGTAACTGGGACTACAGGTGCCCGCCACAGTGCCCAGCTATTTTTTGTTGTTATTGTTGCAGTTTGGCCGGGGCCGGGTTCGAACCTGCCACCCTTAGTATATGGGGCCAGCACCCTACCAGTTGAGCCACAGGCACTGCCCCATCTTCTTTTGGTTTTATAAACTTTCTTTGAAGGTATGATATTTTGTTTCTATATTTTTCTTTCTAATATAGAAATAAACTGATTTTTAACTTTTTATTTTGAAATTTCAAACACTTTTTCAAACAGAGCAGTTGAAAGAATAATACAATGAACATACAAATACTGGTGGAGTTCAGTGGCTCACATCTATAATCTCAGCAGTTTGAGAGACTGAGGTCTGATAAGCCCAGAAGTTTGAGACCAGCCTGATCTCTACAAAAAATAAAAAAAAATTAGTTGGGGGTAGTGGGGTATGCCTGTAGTTCCTGCTACTTGAGAGACAGAGGCAGAAGGATCATTTGAGCTCAGGAGTTCAAGGCTGCCAACAGCTATGCTGATGTTACTGCACTCTAGTCTGGGCAACAGAGTGAGACCGGTTCTGAAAAACAGAAACAAACAAACAAAACAACCAAACTTTTACCTATATATACCAATTATTGACATTTTCCTGCATGTGCCCCCGACACATTTTTTTTGTTGTTGTTGAAACATTCAAAAGTTACAGATGCTATGAAATTCCTTCTACATATTTCTGCCTGTACTGCAAAGACCAGTCCTCAGTGCCAATTTCACACCTAAGAAACTCACTAATTCACTATACCTATAATCTAACCTACAGTCCACATTTTAATTCCCTAGTTATCTCTCAAATTATCCTTTGTAGATCTTGCACCTCCCATTTCAGTTACATTTCATTCATTGTGTTTGGTTGTTATCTTTCTTCATGTTGGTTTGATCTAGAACAGACCACCTGCCTTTTACTGTTGTTATTGGTAACACCAATGTTTTTGACAGTTTGTTTTGTAAAGTGCCTCACAGTCTGGGTTCACCTATCCAGATAAAGCATTTTTTTTTTTTTAACAAGAATACCTCTGAAGTGATGCTGCATATTCCCTCCGTGTTACACCACGAGGGTTATGATGTCAGCTTTTCTCTTCTTGGTGATACTCAGTTTGATTGAGAAATCAGTTTTGAAAATCAGTTTGGATTGTAGATGGCCAGATGATAAATTTTTCCATTGAAGTGATTCTGCTTCCCCTTTCTAGAATATCCCACATTGGAGCAGTTGGTATCTATGTTTAGAGACTGTGACTCATTGAGTGTCTTCATCAGTGGATGTAATGGAGTAAGTCATGGGATATCCGGGGAAAAGGCATACCAGGCAGGGCAGTGCACAGGTCCTGAGGTGGGACTGCAGTTTCATGCTTGGGAAGCAGTAGGAGAGCAGAGCTGACGATCCATCAGTAGGAGACGCAGTCAGGAGTAAGATCCAAGAGGAGGCAGGGAGCACGTCCTGAAGGCCTTGGTACGGACCTTGATTTAGGCTAAGAGTGATGGGAAGCCTGGGAGGTTCTGAACGTGAAAGGGATGGGCTTACATTCTAATTTCTTGTCACTTAGAATTTTTTATTCTTATTGAAAGTGATGTTTCAGACTAGCTGGAATAGACTTTTGTCATATATTTCTGCATACATAAAAAGGAAAACATAAGTGAAAGAAATTGTTTAAGGTGTTACTTTTTTTTTTTTTTTTGAGATGGAGTCTCACTTGTCACCCTCAGTAGAGTGCTGTAGTGTCATAGCTCACAGCAACCTCAAACTCTTGGGCTCAAGCGATTCTTTCTTTTGTCTCAGCCCCCTGAGTAGCTGGGACTACAGGTACCTGCCACAACACCTGGCTATCTTAAAAGATGGGATCTCGCTCCTGCTCAGGCTGGTCTTGAACCTGTGAGCTAAGGCAATTCACCCGCCTCAGCCTCCCAGAGTGCTGGGATTATAGGCGTGAGCCACTATGTCTGACCCTGTTGAAGGTATTTCTAAGGCAATGGAACTACATCACCACTGCCACCTGGCTTACTATGATTTCAAGACCATCCTGACTTCAGGAATGTTAAAATGTGGAAAGAAACGATAGTCAGCGCCTGGGTACCAGCACAAAATTCTCAACTGTATTGAAGCCCCTGGTGTGTGACTTCCCAATTCACCTGCTCCTCCCAGCCTAGGGACAGCTACACACTTGACTTCTGTGTTTATCCTGCCTTTGTTTCTCTCTGTTGTTCTAGCACAGCCTCCGACACACAGTGGTGACCTTGTTTCCCACCTGCTGCGGCTTCTCTTCTTGCCCCACTCTGCTGCAGGGTGCTGGTGCGTCCTCGACCCTGTGTGCAGCTGCTGCTTTCTTCCCGTTTCGTCTCTTCTGCTCAGGAACATCTGGCTGCTCCAGGTTTGCTGCTGGACTTTGCTGTGAACATTCTCTCACTTGTCTCCTGGAACACATGTGAGAATTTCTCCAGCGCCCAGACCTCTGGAATTGTTAAGTCTACACGACAGACTTTCCAAGCCTGTTTGCCAACAAAATCAGATGCATCCCTCCTCCCTCCCCTAAACATCCAGAGTGGACCTGAATCCTGTCCTGCTTAGTATATGGTCTGGAATGAATGTCTGTCTGTGTTCGAGGACACTGGAGAGGAGAGGAAGGGGGAGGAGAGGGCCTGGTGGGGTAGTGTGCTTCCCAACCCATAGCCTTGGGGAACCCAAGCCAAGACTCAACACAGACAAGGAGGCTCCTCGGGCAGGCCCTGCAGAGGTTGTTGGGGGAGGGGGACATGTCCCCCGAACCAGAGACGGAAGGCTGGGGCTGGGCACAGTGACATCATGGAATCTAATGTGTAGCCATGGCCGGGCTGTGGGACACGGGGTGCTGGCTAAGCTTGCAGGAGGGAAGAGGGATGGGCTGCCCAGGAGCTGCCCTGAGCCTCCCTGCTGCAGCCTCCTGCTCTGCTCCCACCTAGCCGATTCGAGGTTACCGCCTCCCTAGTCTCAGATGTCCCTGCAGTGGGGACCTTGATCCCTGGCTGCTCTCTGCTTTCTCCGAGGATCTCCCTGGTGTTT
The DNA here is from genome assembly GCF_000181295.1 of Otolemur garnettii. Lineage (NCBI taxonomy): Eukaryota > Metazoa > Chordata > Mammalia > Primates > Galagidae > Otolemur > Otolemur garnettii. The sequence continues at coordinate 1,526,687 of NW_003852421.1, read as the reverse complement.
TCTGCCATGGCTTCTCCCTGTGTTGAGACCACTGACTCCCTCAAGGAGGGCTGGCTTTGAAGTTCCTCCAAGGAAGACCTGACCCTGCTGAGCCCGTCACTTGCCAAGCCAGGAATGGCTGTGTCCACTTCCCCTGATTTGGGAGACATCTCAGACTTGTCAACAGCTGGTGGTCTTGTGAAGACAGGAGTCAAGTGTGTGTCCCTGGACTGCTCCAGGTTTCTCCTGGTCAGCTTTCCTGGGGGCACAGGTGGCTGAGGGTGGCTCAAGGGTAACAGCACATCCTTCTGGGAGCTCTGCCCTCCTCTCTTTCCTCCCTCCAGTTACTAACTCTGGACTTTTACCAGATGAGAATGAGTCAACAAGGATGAGCTGGGGCTCTGCCTTCTCCACCTTCAGCCGTCCTCGAATAGACTTGCTGGTCCTCTGCCCCTGTGGTGGCACCATCCTCTGCTGAGGTGATAGGATGCCCTCCAAGGACCTGCTGGCTGCCCCTTCTTCACCAGGCCCATGCCACCTCTTCTGCTTGGTGGCTCCTGTCCTTGCTGCATTTGCCCAGCCCTGGGTGCTGTTATACCCGAGGCACCTGTTGTATCCATACCCTGCTGTGGTGCCATCGGCAGGCCCCGCAGACTTGGTGGCTGTAGAAGCTGTGCTGGGCGTGGACACACTGGGCACCCCGTGAGCAGAGCATATATGTGGAAAGCACACTGGATATTCTCCCCAGAGCAGTCGGAAGAGGTAGCACCAGATGCCTTAGAGATCACATGAAGTTTTCTCATGCTGACCTGGTCCTGTCCTTTTTCTGGTGCTCTGTGCCACTGGTCTCTTCCTGCCCTCTGCCACAATCTAGCTACCTCTACTGTGTCCCCAGCTGGGTGCTCTGGATACTGCTGTAGTTATACTGGGGGTCTCAGGAGGTAAGGGGATGCTTCCCTAGTAGACAAAGAGGTCTTCAAGGTACCTAAAAGGGACACAATAGGAGATAACAGGGATGGCCAGAGGCATGTTTCCAGTGTAGTGGCTGTTTTTCCCAGCCAAGGACAGAAATCCTGATGGACTTTGGAGTGGGGGGGAGCTTCCTGCCACTGTCTGGGCCATGTTCAGTGTGCAGCTCAAAGCCTGCACCTGGCTGGACCAGAAGTCTGACCCTGGGCAGTGAAGTGATGGGGCTGGTCATGCAATGACTAGGGACCCCATTATGCACAGCAGCCACTTTTTCTCTTGTACAGAGCGGGACAAAGTCAAACACTGGTGTGCAAAGTTTCCCCCGCACACTGTCGCCCAGGTGCCTGTGAAGGTGATGAGCGTGCCCACTGCACAGGCACCAGGCTGAGTGACACAGCAGGATCCAGCCACTGCTCATGCTGTCTTTTTTGTTTGCTTGTTTGTTTAAAGAAAGCTCTACCTCTGCTTTTAGTACTTAATGTACTTAGAAACCACAATCCCAGCCAGAGGAGACTGTCACCGCTCATCCTCCTCGGGGCCTCCACCGTGGAGTCAATGTTCCCTCCTACATGGCCACACATTTTCCTTTATTCTGTGTCTCTCTCCATTGCATGTCCCTTTGTCTCCTCTGGCTGGCTGGCCTCTCAGGACAGGGTCACGCTCCTCCTCCCAATGGACTATCATCTCCAGCAGGGGCAGGCTAACCTTACCAGGGTGGGGGAGCAGCTGAGAACTCCACTTACATTTCAGTAGTATTGCTCTGGCCTCTTGTCTTTGTCTGTTTTGCTAAAAGACAACATCACAGACTGGATATTTCCAGTACTGAGTGGAAATATATCAGCTAGGAAAGCTGGGAAGTCGAAGATCAAGGGGCTGGCATCTGGCGAGGGCATTCTTGCTGTAGTCTAATGGAAAAAGGGCAAAGGGATCCTGAGACAGAGACCCAAAGGGAGCCAAGCTCCTCTTCTTATGAGGAACTCCCTTCCATGACAATGAACCCTCTTTTGCATTAATGGCAGTAATCCATTCATGAGGGAAGAGCCCTGCTGTCCTAAACACTTTTTAATATGATTTTTGGGAGGACTAAGTTTATAATGCATGCTTTTGGGGGTGACACATCCAAACCATAGCATTCCCCTCTGTCCCTCCTGAATTTATGATCTTCTCACATGCAAAATACATTTATTCCATCCCAATAGTGTTAACTTATTTCAGCACCAACTCCCAAGTCCAGAGTCTCACCTAAATTGGACATGAGTGAGACTCAAGGCAGGATTCCTTTCTAGCTGTGAGCCTGCAAAATTAAACAAGTTATCTACTTCTAAAATACAGTGGTGGGACTGGTGTAGAGTAAACATTCCTGTTCTAAAAGGGAGCAACAGGAAAGAAGAAAGGGGTAACAGGTCTCGAGAAGAGTGGTCCTCCCTATCCATGGGAAACACATTCCAAACCTCCTGGTGGATGCCTGGAATCCCACAGGGAGCCAAGCCTGATATACACTATGATTCTTGGTACATACATACCTATGATTCAGTTAGTCTATAAATTGGGCACAGTAAGAAATTAACAATAACTAATAAGGAAAGAGAACAAACTTAATAATATACTATAGTAAAAGTTATGTGAATGCTATTTTTCTCTCCCTCTCTCTTTGTCTAACTACCTTACCCTGCTGTGCTGTAGGACACTAAAACTGTGGAAAGCAAAACTGTGGATAAGGGGGATCTCCTGTAAGTACAAAAGCCAATAGAACAAATAACATGAAATCTTAAGACTCCAGATTGATCTTTGACTCCTGGTGTGGTTTTCTCAAGGCTCTGACTGTATCCTCATGCCGGGCTCAACCCACACAGCCAGTCCATGAGCGCTGCTGGATTTGGACTGTAGACTCCAGCACTCATGGACTGGAGTCTCAGCTTACAGCTCTACTAGCTCTATAGTTCTGAGGTCTTGGGGGCAGCCCCACTCTCACACCTGCAGTAAGCATAATCCTAGTGGGGTCTCTATGCTAGGTGTTGCCCTGTGGGGCTCTACTGGACAGGTCTCTGCCTGGCTCCCAGGCTGTCTGCAGTGGTGGAAGAAACGATGCCCCACAGCTAATGCATTCCTTGCACTTGCAGAAATAGCACCATGGAGTTGATGCCAATGTTTATGGTTTATACCTTCTGGAGTGGCAGATCTAGCCACATTTGGGTCTGCTTGAGTCATGGCTGGGATGGCCGGGAGTGCTGCTCAAGAATTTGCGCTGCAGACATTTCAGGCAGTGCAGGGAAGTGAATACTATGGTCTCTGGATGCCTTTCTGGATACCTTGGACTCAAGGTTCTAGCTTGCCTGGAAAAGCTCTGAAATGCCTTTGGGATTATTCTCCCATTGTCTTGACAGATAGCTCTGGGCTCCCTTCTAGCTATGCTAATCTCTTGAGCAAAGGATTCCTTGCCACATGCTTGGTTGGTTCTTCTACATGTGCCTTTTCACTCTTTACATGTCTGGGCTATGAATTTGACAGATCTTCCCATTCTATTTCCCTTTTAATTATAAAGTATATCTTTAAATCATTTCTCTTCTCTCAAATTTTTAACAAATGCAATTAAGAGAAGCTAGATGGCTCCTTCCATGCTTTGCTGTTTAGAGACTTTTTAAAGCCAGATATTCTGGTTCAAACTCTTAAATTCTGCCTTCCATAAAGCCCTCAGGGATATAAACAATTGAGCCAAATTCTCTGCCAACTTATAATCAAAGATGGCCTTTACTTCAGTTTTCAATACCTTGTTCCTCATTTCCATCTGAGACCACATCAGACTTTCCTTCACTGTCTATATCTCTATCAACATTATGATGTGATCACAACGACTTAAGTAATCTCCACAAAGTTTCAGACTTGCCTTGCTACTCTTTTTTTTCAGAGCCCCACTGGAATTGTCCTTAAGACTCCATTTGTGGCAATACAGGGTTTCTTTTCCCACAGCATTCACTTCAAAACTATTCCAGTCTCTACTCATCACCCACTTCCAAAGCCACTTTCAGGTATTTGTTATAGCAACAAGCATATTCCTGGTACCAATTTTTCCCTCATAGTTTATTTCGTGTTGCTAAAAACAGAATACTGGGCAGTCTGTAATGGATAGAAACTTATTGCCTCACAAATCTGGAGACTGAGAAGGCCAAGATTGAGGGGCTGGCAACTGGCAAGGGCCTTCTTGCTGCACCATCCAATGCAGAAAGGCAAAGAGTTGGGGAGGGGGAGAGAAAGAGAGAGAGAGAGAGAGTACAAGAGGGAGACAAACTTGTTCTTTTATAAGAGATCCACTCCCCAAGATAAAGGCATTAATCCATTCCTGAGGACAGAATTCTCATAACCTAATCAACTCTTATCATAGTTATATTGGGGATTAATGCAAAATACATTTATCTCAAAGTCTTAACTTATTTCAGCACTAACTCAAAAGTCCAAAGTCCAGACTCTCATCTGAATCAGACACGGGCAAGACTCAAGACATTCTTCTTCTGGGACATATTCAAACCACAGCACCACTATGTGGGAAATAGACTATAGAGAGCAGGTAGAAGAGAGATTACTTAGGAGGCTACTGCAACAGTCTAGGCAAAAAGTGATGGCAGCCTTTTGCCTGGATAGAGTGGAGGGTGGAGGGTGATACTGATTAGGTTGACACAGTATTTTGAATCAGATTAAGGTGGATTTGTTTGGGACTAGCGGCGAAGAACAAAGTTCAGGATGACTCTGAGATTTTGGTCTTAGCAACTGAGTGAATGATGGTGCCGTTAACTGAGATGTGGCACATTAGGGAAGGCACAGATTTAGGATGAAGGGAAATCAAGGGCTCAGCTTTGAGAAACTTTAGTTTGAGACACTTGTTAGACATCTGAGGAGATATTTACTCAGCCTCAGTCTAGGCTACCTGGAGTGCAGGGGCGAGTATAGAGTAGAAGGTTAAATTTGGGAATCTTTAATATGTAAATGGTGTTTGAAGCTATAGGAAAGAATAAGATTCAGGTCCTGTCTCTAATTTATATTTCCAGTAAGGTATAGGGAGGGAGTGCCTTGGAGGAATAAGACCACTTAGGTGAGTGTAGGGAAGAGGATGCTGGGCCAGTGGGCGTGAAATGCTGTAGGTAGGAAGGGGAAGCCAAAAATTGCCCATCACATCTGGCAATGTGAAAGTCTTATGATTAGATGGGACACCTGTTAGCAGGTGAAAGCCTGGCTGGAGTGAGCTGGTGAGAGAGAGCAAGAGAGAGATTGAAAGTATGTGGGACAATTCATTTACATAACACTTTAAAGGAGTTTTGTTGTAAATGAGAAAAGGGAAATGGGTTGGTTGTTAAAAGGGGGATTGAGGAGATTTTGAAATACTTTTAGAACACGTCTTCTTAATTTAAATTTAATTTAGTCTAATTTTAAATAACCTTCACTGAGATATGCTTCACATGTCATCAAATTCAACCACTGTAAGTGTGCAATTCAATAATTTTTAGTAAACTGCGCTATGTTGTGCAGACCTTACCATAAACCAGGTTTGGAATATTTCTAGAACCCCAGTGAAATCCTTTGTGCCCATTAGCAGTTAATCCAGTTCCCACCTTTAGCCCCAACCAAATGCTAGCCTACCTTTTGTCTCTATAGATTTGTCTCTATGGGACTGTCATAGTAATGAAATCATATAATATATTATTTTGTGTGTCCAACTTCTTTCACTTAGCTTGGGGTTCATACATGTGGTAGCAAGTATCAATATTTTGTTTCTTTTTATTGCTAAATAGTATTTCATTGTAAGGACATGATATATTTCATGTATACGTTCAAAAATTGATGGGCATCTGGGTTGTGCAAGATTATTGTTAGTGTATTAGACTTTTCAGACTGCAATAAGAAAGTGGTACAGACTGGGTGGGGTGGTCTATACAACAAATTTTTTTCCCCCACAGTTCTGGAAGTGGAAAGTCTGGATGGATTTTGGTGAGACCCCTTTTCCTGGCTTGCAGATGGCTATCTTCTTCCTGTGTCCTCCTGTGGCTGTTTCTCTGTGTGTGGAGGGGAGGGTCAAATGGGGAAAAGGGAAAAGAGAAAGAGAGAGCACAGGCGAGCAAGTGTGCACGCTGGCGTCTCTGCTTCTTAAAATGACACCAGTCTGATTGAACTGGGGTCCTTAAGACCTCATTTAACCTGAATTCCTACCTGAAAGGCCCTGTTTCTAAATAAAGTCACATTGGGATTAGGGCATTAACATATAAATTTGGAAAGGCAGTCCCAACTCAGTCTGAAACAGGGATAGTACGTCATGCTTGTGGATCAAATGAGAACAATCTAACACAGTGTTTCTCAAACTCAGGACTGTTAACACCTTGGACTAAATAATCCTTTGTTGTGGGGAACTGTTCTGTGTATTGTAGGGTGCTTAGCAGCTTCCCTGACCCCCACCCCACTAGATCCCAGTAGCACAATCCCAAAATTGTTCACGGGTATTGTCAAATGTTCTTGTTGGGGGCAAAGTCACCCTCGGTGATGAAGCATTGATGGAGTAGAAGGGAAATTAATAAGGCAAGTGAGAGAAAGAAGAGATAATTCCAAGAGCAAAGTCTTTGGGTGGGCAAAGGAGATGGGATGCAGTGTAGTCACCAGCCCTAGATGGGAGGGAGCCGAGGGAATTCATCCAGAGAGACCGGAGGAGGGACACATAGGCAAATGAGCTGGTAGATGTGCAAAATAGGGGTGTGTGCATGGATTTTCTTCTTATACTTGTATTCTGAGTAAAACTGGTCATCTATGGAAGGGACAGAACTTTGTACCACATACTGGAGAACCCCCAACACTGTTTTATTGAAGACTTTCTCTGAGAAAAAGAGAGTTGTTATTTTCTTGGTAACTAATATTAAACACATTCTTCCTTCTTGGAGTTCATAGCACATTGCTTAAGTGACTTATTATAGTCCAACACATCTTGGAGTTCTTAATGTACATGCCCTGCCAGATGGTAAGTTACTTGATGATGGGAACTATTAATATCTTGTGCATATTTGTGTCTCCTCCAGCAAATAGCTCAGTCCACAGTAGGTACTCAACCAATGTTGCATGGATATGAATGTCCCCCCAAATTGTATACTCTTTAATTTCTGAAAAATTTTCCTCATTCAACTAGAAACTCTCTTAGCACTGACTGGGAGACAAAATGGTTTGCTGGAGAAATTGACACCTACTTGTTATAATTTGGGAAAAGCTTTCAATTTTTTCAAAGAATAATCTCATCAATAACACTGGGTAGCATAAATCAGTACTTCTTGAGCTTCAGTTTCCATACAAATCAGTTGGTAGTTCTGTTTAAGTGCAGTTTCTGGCTCAGCAGGTCTGAAGTGAGGCCTGAAATTCTGCATTTCTAGAAAGATCCCAGATGATGTTGATGTTCATGGTTCACAGACCACCATTTGTTCAGTAGTGTCCACAAAAGATTAGGTTGCAGATGTGATCAGAAGGGCTTAATCAAAGAGTGTCAAGGTCAAGGCCGAAGGTGGGAGGGAGTTTCAGGGTTGCAGTGATAGAGCAGAGAACACAGGTACCTTCTGACTTCCTCAAACTCGGGTGGACACAATAGGAATGAGTGTCTTGCTATGTGATCAGAATTTGAATTGGCCTTGGTAGGGAAATGCCTTGATGCGTGTAAAGCTGAAAAACATGATCATGAATCAGCTATACATGTGCCCTGATTTGGAAATCAAGTGTTAAAGGAGATTGAACAATTAGAAGCTGAAGTATTCTCCAGTAAATTTAGCACTGCCCAGAACTGTGCTAGAATTATTCACCTAATTTTGAGTTACATGAATCCAGAAAGATGCAGAGAACTCAAAGAAGGTTCAGGCAAGAGCCTCACGGATTGTTAAAATGTTGAGAAATAATATTTTCTGCTTAGAGGAGAAGGCTCCATGGTGATTTGATAGTAGTATTTCATCCACAGAATGATGTATTTTGCAGAGGGTGTTGAGCAGTTCTTCTATATTTCTCTTGCAACTGACTCACATGAGCCTTTAAACCAGCGGTTCTCAACCTGTGGCTCGTGACTATATTAAAGGCTCGCGGCATTAGGAAGGTTGAGAACCCTGCAACTGTGCTAAGGGTGATTTTGGTTGGATATAAAAGAAGTACCTGATAGAGAAGGTTTTTAAGCATTGAAATGTACCTCCAAGGAAAGTTCTTGAATACTTTTCCTGCTAGAGGGCTTTTTCTATTCAGTGGGGATTGTTCAGTGGAGTCCTACTTGAAAAGAGAGAGATGGCATGGCTAAAATCATGAACCCTATCTACCAGAGGCACTCTAGGCTGCTGAGGACTAAAAAAATTGAAGAAGAATTGGTTATTTTCCTTCTCAGGGTATCCTGAAGGTCCCTGAAAATACCAGTGCCAAGGGATCACTCAGGGATATTGTAGCTGAGAACTACTAAGCCTCCTGGACAGATTGAATGAGTCAGGAGACTGGGATGTGTATGGTAGCATCTAGATAAGATTCCAGGTGTTTCACACCTCCTCTTTCTGGTTTGGTTCCTCAGAGGCAGTATTGAAACCACACCAGTAAAATAGAGTCTTACCCAAGCATACAGCATGCCGGGGGTCATGCAGAGCAGGGGCAGTGATTCATATTCTTGTGAAGTCCTACAGCTAATGTACCTGATGACACACTCAGGTGGGTGGAAATCAGAGCATGGTACAAACTGGAGAGCTCATTCTACAGGAGAGAGCAGCTGCTCAGATGCAGTCACATGGCTACCACTTAGGGATGCGGGCCTCACACCGTGAGATCTCTTGAACTTTCAAAAGAAGTCAGAAATCTGGGTTTTAAGTACATATTTTCTCATTTTAAAATACACTGGCAAATAAGAAAAGATAGAAAATTTACATCTTTTGTATTTACCATGATGCAGTTGAAATTCATTATTCTTAGTAAAGTATCACAAGAATAGGAAAAAAAGCATCCAATGTACTCAATACTAATATGAAACTAATATATAAACAACTAAACAAATATGCAACCACATGAAAGAAAAACAAGTATAGTCTGGTTGGACGGGAGAGGAGGCAGGGGAGGGGGGAAGAGGGAGGGTGATTGACAGAATCTTACCTAATGTGCACAATGTAAGGGTGTTCAGCTTACCCCCTGTGTGAAGGGCTCAACTACAACTTGAATTTTACCTCAAAAGTGGAAATAATATAACCTAAACATTTGTACCCTCATATCAATCTGAAATAAAAAAAATAGATTGACAAGTGCCCATAGATGGGTAATGGGTGAGCCAAACGTAGTGTAGTCACACAATGGACTATCATTCAGCCTTAAAAAGGAAGGAAGGGAAAAGGCTGGATGCTGAAGTATTGTTGAAGGTTCAGTTCTCAGTGTTGAAAAACTGTGGGCAAAATGCCGGAGTGAGACAGTGAGCCATTTTCTAATCCTTTGGCCCCAGATGGCCATAATGTGGATGATCTTGCTCCTTTCACCAATCAAAACTCACCAAAGAAGACTTCAGGAAACTTCTCATGATGCCAAGGGCTGCACCTACTTCTGCACCACCTTCTAAGTCACGTCATCATGAGATTCCAAGAGAATACAATGAGGATGAAGATCTAGCTGCAAGGAGGAGGAAAAAGAAAAGTTACTATGCCATGTTGTGTCAATAAGAAATTGAGAGAGAGAGAGCTAGCAGAGAAATACGGGACTGTGCCAAGGAACACAGAGACAGTGTGAACAAAGATTATGAGGAAACTGAGCTCATCAACACCACAACTAACTACAGAGCTGTGGGCCCCACTGCTGAGGAGGACAAATCAGCCACAGAAAAGAGAAGACAATTGATCCAGGATTCCATATTCTTGGTTGGTGATATGGAACACACCTATTTGGTGAAAGGCTTGGATATTGCTCTGCTTCAGAAGGTATGAGCTGAGATTGCCAGCAAAGAAAAAGAGGAAGAGGAACTGATGGAAAACCCCAGAAGGAAACCAAGAAAGATGAAGATCTTGAAAATAAAATTGAATTTAAAACACATCTGGGGCTCAATGTTTACCATATGCTTGCTTTTCAAGAGCAAAGCTTATGAGTAGAATGAGCTATTTCTGCCAGGCCCCATGGCCTATGTGGTAGACCTGGATGATGAATATGCTGACATGGATATCCCCACCACTCTTATCTGTGGCAAGGCTGATTGTCCTACCATGGAAGGCCAGACCATACTGACCACAAATGACATTGTCATCAGCAAGCTCACCCAGATCCTTTCATACCTGAGGCAGGATACTCACAATAAGAAGCTCAAGAAGAAGGATAAAGGGAAACTGGAAGAAAAGAAACCTCCTGAAGCTGCCATGAACATTTTTGAAGACATTGGGGATTACATTCCCTCCACGACCAAGACATCTAGGGACAAGGAGTGTGACAGATATCGGGAACGGGAGTGTGATTGGGAGAGAGACAGAGACTGTGACCAAAAGCAGGAACGAGAACCAGAGCGGGACACAGAGGGAGAAGAGGAAAAGAAGAGGCACAGCTACTTTGAGAAGCCAAAAGTAGACGATGAGCCCATGGATGTTGACAAAGGACCTGGGTCAGCCAAGGAGTTCATCAAGTCTATCAGTGAAAAGTTTGCTGGGTCTGCAGGCAGGGAAGGCACTGAATCACTAAAGAAGCCAGAAGACAAAAAGCAGCTGGGAGACTTCTTTGGCATGTCCAACAGTTATGCAGGGTGCTACCCAGCCACGATGGATGACATGGCTGTGGGGAGTGAGGAGGAGGTGATTATAGCAAAATGGATCAGGGTAACAAGAAGGGCCCCTTAGGCCACTGGGACTTTGATATCCAGGAGGAATCCAGTGAATGTATGAACAACAAGGAGGCCTTGCCTAAGGCTGCATTCCAGCATGGTATCAAGATGTCTGTCTGAAGGGTGGAAAACCAGGTGCTGCAAAGAAACCAATGACAAGGCAGAGCTTGATCGTCAGTGGAAGAAAATTAGTGCAATCATTGAGAAGAGGAAGAAGATGGAACTGATGGGGTTGACGTCAAAAGACCAAAATACTAATCTCTAATTTAATAGTCATTCTCCAAAGGAGAATTTCCACAAAGATATGCTCCCCACTGCTTGCTTTCTACAATTTCCAGAAAGGTTGCAATATGTTTTTTGTGAATGTACATAAAATGTTATTGTTAATCATTTGGTTCCATTAAAATTGGTTAACCTGCCCCCCCCAAAAAGGAAGGAAATTCTGACACACGCTACAACATGGATTAAACATGAGGACATCATGCTAAGTGAAATAAACCAGACACATAAAGACAAATCTATATGAGTCTATTTAGTTGAAGTATAATATCATAGAGACAGGAAGGAGAATGGTGTTTGCCAGGGTCTGGTGGGAGGGAGGATGGGGAGTTAGTGTTTAATGGGGGCAGAGTGTCAGTTTTGCAAGATAAAAATTTCTGGAAATGGATAATGGTGATAGTTGCACAACAATATGAATGTTACTTAATACCACCGAACTCTGTACTTAAAAATGGTTAAGATGATCAATTTTGTTAACTGTATTTTATTCTCCCCTCCACAAATTGGAAGACAGAAGCATATGATTCAGCAATCTTTACTCCTGGGAATATATACAAAGGAATTCAAATCTGGATCTCAAAGAGATATTTGCACTTCCATGTTCATTGCAATATTATTCACAATAACCAAGATATGGAAACAACCTAAATGTGTACTAGTGAGCAAATGGATAAAGAAAATATCGTATGTCTAGTCATCCCTCAATATCCTAGGGTAATGGTTCCAGGACTCCTGAGGCTACCAAAACCCAAGGATGCTCAAGTCCCTTACAGAAAATTATAGAAAATGATACTGAGTAGGCTGTATGCAAATACTAGTATACATTAAATCACCTCTAGACTATTTATAATACCTAATAGAATGTAAGTAACTGTTATACTGTATTGTTTTTATTCGTATGTTTTATTGTTTATTTTTCCCCAACATTTTCTCAATTCACATTTGGTTTAATCTACAGACATTAAACCTGCGGGTTTGGAGGGCCAACAGCACACACAATAGAATGCTACTCATCCATAAAAAGAAGGAAATCCTACCATTTGTGACAACATGGATGGACTTGGAGGACATTATGCTAAGTGAAATAAGCCAGAAAGAAAAATACTGCATGACCTCTCTTATGTGTGGAATCTAACTGTCAAACACATAGAAGCAGAGAGTAGAATGGTGGTTGCCAGGGCCTGGGTGGTGGTGGGGGAGAAGTATTGGTCAAAGAGTTCAATTTACACAGTCTCAGTTATGCAAAATACGCAAATTCTGAAGATTTACTGTACAGCATAAAGCATGTGATTGACAACACCACATTGTATACTTAACTAAACATTTACTTGGAGGGCAGATCTTATATGTTCTAACCATGAAAAGAAAAACAAACAAGCCCAGAGGTGACAGGAAGAAATTTTTGGAGGTGATGGAAAAGTTCATGGCACGTTAATAGTGATGATGGTTTATGGGTTTTCACTTGTCTCTAAAACACATCAATTATATACATTAAATATCTACAGCTTTTTTGTATGTTAATCATGCCTAAATAATGCAACTAGACAACTGGAAAAAAATGTTTGGGCGATTAGTACAGATTCTGAATAGCCCCACGTTGGTCAACACAGCAGAGTCTAAGCTAGCCCAGGTGCGTCTGTAGTTGGTCTATGGTCATGAGTCTGACACCTCCAATATAAACCAAGAACTGATCTGTGACTGATGACAAAGAACCACAGGGAATCCAAACCCTCAGAGACAGTGCCAGCCACAGTACTGGGATTTTGCCCTATCTCACAGGGCCAAAATTACAAAAGGGTCTACTGTATAACTTTTTAAAATTTGGATGAATTATGTAAAACAGATGGTCCACTGAATTAGCGGGCTAGCTGCAGCTGTGCAGACATATCTTCTCATACACCTGTAAGATACCACTCACCTGTCCTTCCCACATGAAAAATACAAAAAAAAAGTCAACAATCAGAGAAACCCAACCTTGAGGCTGGATCCCTTTCGGGGAGACAAACACCAGAGTGTATTCTGAAGATCCATTGACTTGCTTGGGATGAGAAGCTCCATCTTCAGGCATTCTGAATGGGTGAAGCTAGGAACTGTAAAGAACAAATTCTGCAAAGTTCACCCAAGTAGGACCGATGGAGACAGTGTTGGCAGTAGTTGGTTCCCCAGCTCTGGGTACAGAGTGCTTTGGGAGGAGGAAGCACAGCAGATAACATCTGCTTTCTCAGAGCTTTGGCACACAATGGCGTTACAGTGTTTTTGTTACGAGTTGCCATCACATAATGATAAGATGAACCAGCAATCCTTTACTGAGGCTACTAGGTGGCCAGCAGTGTGTTGGGTGCTGGGACTCCTCAATTCCTGTTCTTGAGTTATTTGCTCTAAGAAAAGAGCTGAACAAGGCTTGGTGCCTGTAGCTCAGCAGCTAGGGTGCCAGGCACATACACTGGAGTTGGTGCGTTTTAACTCAGCCTGGGCCTGCCAAACAACAATAACAGATCTGTGTCATTGATCTCTACAACAACAACAAAAATAGCCAGTCATTGTGGTGGTCACCTGTAGTCCCAGCTACGTGGAGGCTGAGGCAAGAGAATTGCTTAAGCCCAAAGGTTTGAAGTTGCTGTGAGCTGTGATGCCATAGCACTCTACCAAGGGTGACCTAGCAAGATTCTGTCTCAAAGAAAAAAAGAGCTGAACAAATAAGACTGTAATTTTATCCTGTAGGATTCTTCAAATCAGTTGGAGTTCATGCCAATGGAACATTTGAAGTGTTTTGTTTTTGTTTGTTTTTGCTTTTCTATGTATTTTATGAGATCAAAATGAGATCAAAAGCTAGTGGGATGTCTCTGAGTGTTCTTTCTGCTACTTTAGGAAAGAATTTTGTTTTAGTTCTGTTTTCAGTAGAAATAATTGTAAATTCTGAGCTGTACAGAGAGCCTTCATGAATAATAGATTCAGGAATAATTCTATCATAGTTACAAGGTTTCCTTGGTCTGGAAAAAAAAAGTGATTCGTTAAATGCCAAATTATTGATCATATGGTATACCAAAGGCTAGCCTTTAGGGAGAAATTGTTCCACATTATTACAAAGTGATTTCTTTATTCAATCAATAGTTGACCATCTAATCATTGAGCTGGGTATTCTAAGAACATAAATGCCATTTTCTTCAAAAGTTGAGCATAATAATAATTGTTATAATTTTGATGAAGTCTTACCAGGTGCCAGTCTTTAATCCTCCTAACAACCCTTTTGAAACAATCAATACTATCCATTTAATAAGATAGATGAAAACTGAGGCTTCAAAAACACACTGAGAACATATACAAAGTCATATAATTAGCAAGTGACTGACAGAGGTATTTTTGTCATCAAAGCTTGTAATTTAACCACTGCTCTAACCTGTCTCCTTTAGATTTAATATGAGAACTGAAATTTACACACAAGTAAAAATGAAGCATTTCTAATTAATCTTATCAGAGGCAGCCTCTTGCTCTCAGAGCTGTACGTATATTTTTCAACTGTCCTTACTGTTGGCAGGTGTTTATCCTCCAATAGTGAACTTGACTTCTGAAAACAGCCCAATGTCTTTGGCATCAAGCCTGGTGGATGTGGTGGTTAATACCACTTCCATTCTAAAATGTGGTGAGATTGAAGTATTATCACTGGCTTGAAAATGTTTCCAAGTGAGGCATTTGGAAATACTTTATTTTATTAAAATAACTTTATTGATATATAATTCACATATCATACAATTCAATCATTTAAGGGGTACAATTCAGTGGCTTTTGTATATTCCCAAAGTTGTGTAACGGTCACTGTAGCCAATTTTAGAACATTTTTAACCACCCCCCGAAACCTTATACCCCTTATGGTAGCCACTAGTCTACTTTCTGTCTCTACTGATTTGCCCATTCTGAGCATTTTATATAATCAGAGCTGTTTTACATGTGGTCCTTTGTGATAGCTTCTATTTTGTTTCTAACCACTCTAATGAGATGTGATTGACATATAATAGCTGTAGAAATTCTATATGTTTGAAGTTAAGTGTACACTCATGAAACCATCATCACAATCAGTGCCAAGAACTTATCCATTACACCCTGATATGTTCTGCTCATTTATTTCTTTTTTGCTTTGTTTTGTTTTCCTTGTGTGGTAAGAGCACTTAACATCAGATGTATCATTTTTTAGCAAATTTTTAAGTATAGAGTATGTTAATCTTACATCTTATGTTGGACATTAGATCTCTAGAGCTCATATATTGTGTATGACTGAAACTTTGTCTCCTTTGATCATCGCTTAGCCATCGTGGAAGAAAGTGTTGACTCTGCGGAGACAGCTGTTGTGAAGGGACCTTGTGGATGCCCATTTCTAGCCAATGATGATTCTCTCATTTCTTTGTATCCCTGATGCTGAAGGAATAAATGACTGTCCCATGGGCTGGGTCCAGTGCTGGGATCTGATGACAGCAGACTATGGGTTGATAGCACAGTGACACACTGTCATCTCCTGCACATCAGAGAGTTGCACCCACCTCTTTCATTTTGTCATTGTTTTAGTGCAGGATGCTGGGGGTCTAACCCGGGCTTTGGCCCTTCCAGGATGGCAGGTGGCTCTCCCAGAGTGCCTCCTCCTGCTCCCTCTTACTCACATTGGCTGAGTGGCTAGAGGTCTGGGCTCTTTCCACTGGTCCCAGGTCATGCCAAATGCAGCCTCTCCTTGCATCTCGACAGACAGAAACAACTCCCCCAGCGGCAAGCCAGACTTTGAGGATTTTGCTTCAAGAAACTCCCCACAGCTATGTTTCACTTGGAATTTCAAGGCTTCCATCTCCCTTCTGTCCTGCCCCTTTGTCAAAAGCTCATAATCTGTAGTCCACGTGACCTCTGCAATGGATTTAACCTCCCAAGATCTTTGTTTCTCCATCTCATCCAGTTGTTATTTGAAAGAGCATAGATGTGGCTGCTTGACTAGGCATGAATCCATCTACCTTCTAATTTGAGTGAGTAATTTTTCTGTGCCTCAGTTTCCTTACCTGTACACTTGAAACATATGTATGGAGGTTAATTCAGACCAAGAAATACAGGCAGTGCTCAATATCAATTATCATAAAAAAGAATGCCAAAAAAGATTTTCAGTCCAATAAAAGCCACCAATTTTCTCTGAATCAAGCCAAGCCAAAGGTTTTCTTTTAGCCTACAATTTTACAATACAGAACAGTTTTGAAAGTTCATGGGTGACATTGGAGGGGGGCAGCCCATGAATCTTCTGAAATTATATGCAAATATTTGTATGTATGTTAAATGCATGTTTTCTGGGACAGGGTTACACAGCGCTCATCTGATTCTCAAAGCATACGCCTCCATGCTCCCCAGAGTTGACAACCTAAATGCTTAGACATGAAGAGCTCGTGAACAGGAGACACGCCTCCAGGATGGAGATGAAAATATGCCCTATGCATGCTCTATGTCTTGTGTTTGAACTTGAAATCTTGAGATTGAGTCTATTCCTAGCCCATAGCCAGTACCCTACCCCAGGCTGTTTTTTATTCATGTGCATGTAATGTATTGTGGCCATCTGCCTTCCCTACTGAACTGTAAGCTCCTTGAAGGACAAGAACTTGATCTTTTTTGTGTTCCCAGTAATGGGAGGCTAGGCACAGATCTCAAAACCAGGTAGGTGCTGTGAAAACACTCATGAAGTAACCAGATGTCTGGATTCATCAGAGGAGTGTGCTGAGGAGTCCCCAGGGAAAATCCCTGCAGACTAAACTAGAAGAAGAATTGAGGGAAGATCTGGAATAGTCAGACTCAGAGCCCAGGTCAGGGCTGAATGCATTTCCATCCTCTGCTGATGTAAGAAGTTTCTTTTCTCCCGTGTGATTTCTTGGACAGGTTGGGACAAGTTGGCAAACTGTAGAAAAAACAACTTTGCTTGCAAATGCATTGGCTTGCCTCACTTAGGCAATTTTGATGGAAAGAGAAAAAAGAGTAAAGCAGGTAATACCTGTTCTGTATTGTAAAATTGTAGGCCGGCTAAAAGAAAACCTTTGGCTTGGCTTGATTCAGAGAAAATTGGTGGCTTTTTTTGGACTGAAAATCTTTTTTTTGCCATAATATTCTGCTTGGGAAAATGGTTTTCTAGAACTTAGGAGTCTACATACAGAGACAAAACCTCTCTTAAACTATGTTAAATTACTGTAACTAGGGGAAGGGCTTGTTTGTTTGTTTGTGTTTGAAGGATGATTTCTACCAAGTTTGGTAAGATTCAAAATAGGCATTACTGTGTTTCCCCGAAAATAAGACCTACCCCCAAAATAAGCCCTAGCAGGATTTCTATGCATTTGTTAAATATAAGCCCTACCCCGATAATAAAACCTAGTGACGGGTGTGGCTATGCAGCGTATCTGCACAGCCATGCCATGCATTTTGGTGCGGAGAGGAAGACATCTCCTGAAAATAAGCCCTAGTGTGTCTTCTTGAGAAAAAATAAACATAAGACAGTGTCTTATTTTCGGGGAAACACGGTACCTTTTCTCTTTCTACCTCTTTTTCCTAACATCTTTTTTCTAGACCATACCAGTGACAAGATTTACTTATTGGGTTGCTCTTTTCCTACAGAATTTATATTCCACACTAGAGAAGGCAAAATAGTTCACAAAGCACTTAATTTACCTACAGTTTTGCAAATTATGGATTTACTTTTCATTAAGGTCAGGTAAACATGGAGCAGCACCTGTGGCTCAGTGAGTAGGGCGCCGGCCTCATGTGCTGAGGGTGGCAGGCTCAAACCCAGCTCTGACCAAACTGCAACCAAAAAATAGCTGGGTGTTGTGGCAGGCACCTGTAGTCCCAGCTACTTGGGAGGCTGAGGCAAGAGAAT
>NW_003852421.1:1505289-1508593 GCF_000181295.1 Otolemur garnettii | reverse complement strand
CCCTATGATCATTTTTTAAGTACACATAGTATTTCTTCTTTGTGTATATACTTAAAAATTGTAATGACAGTTGATATGTAAGTTTGTATCTTGCAGTTTTTCACTTCCCAGAAGCATTTTTCTTGATGAGATTATCTTCACAACCATTATAGTTAGTGGTTGTATGACACCTTTTTGAGCATCTGTATCATAATTTACTTATGTGTTCTTCTATCGATGACGATTCAGGTTGTTTCCCTGGTGTTCTATCATGCCAAATGCTACAGAGAACATCTTAGTGCATAAAGGATTTCTACTGCTTCAATTATTTTTTTAGACTTGGTTTCCAGAAGTAAAATCTAATCCCTGGATCAGTGGGTGTGAATCCTTGGACATCCCAACATACCCTTCCCAACTCCCAACTGTTCTTCAAAAGGCTAGTCCTGATTTACATTGGCACCAGCAGAGTATGCAGGTTTCAGGGTTCTCTGTTAGGATTTTGTTTAAATGGTGACATGGAATGGACTGCCTAGACTAGTTTCCTGGTGGTCTCTTGCCCCCAGGACTGCTCTGGGGATATGTAGGAGCAGACAGGTCTACCTGATGAGTCATTGAAGGCTCCAGAGTGGAGTTAGGGCATTCTAAAGCATGAAACCAGAGAAGGCAGAGAAAGCCAGCAGGTAGAATTTACAATCCAAGTTGCAATTAGACAATTTAGGGAGGGCTTACCCATCGGTTTCTCATGCTTGGCGTGGGTGGAGAAATTGAAGCCTCTGTTTTGCATTAGATTGCAGCCTGCCTACGACCACTGTTTTGGCTAGTAGTCCAAGTCCAGTATTTATCATTCTACCAGTTACTATTATTATTTAGAACTGCATTCCTTGCACCCAAAGGCTGCCTAGAGAGAGTAGGCTTTCGATATCTATATGTAGAGTGCAAGAATGAGCAGCTGAATGGAAGCTAGAAGAGGCCTCATTTCACATGAGGCATGTGACAGGCATTGCTCTTTGCTGACACGTATTTCCCTCTTCTCCCTTATAGACTGAACTTTATTTTGTTTGAGGCTGCAATTTGTACCTAGTGAAACAACTCATTTCCCCAGGCTCCTTACATCTCAGGGGTGGCCTGGTGGCAACAGTTTGGGTCCATGAGATGGGCAAATGAATTGCAGAGTTTCTGGGGAAGCCCAGCTGCTGCTTTCTGCTTCTCCCTATTCCTTTGGTGAGTCTGGGGATGGAGCAGCCAGAAGGTGACAAACACAGGGATGAAAGTTGCAAGCTGAGGATGGTGCAGAGTAGTGGAAGGAGGAGGTGAGATGCTGATGCCATCTTGGGGCCCCTGCACCAGCCCAGGATGTCACCTTTGTAAGAACATTAGACCTCTTTTAAATAAGCCACCATAGTTGGATTTTCTAATGAATGCTGTTCTTTTTTTAAATGTTTATTTCAGGTATTTATTTTTATTTCAAATTAATATGAGGGCACAAATTTTTAGGTTACAGTGTTTCCAATTCTAAAGTTCAAGTTGTAGTTAAGCCCTTCACCCAGTGGGCACACTATACACATTAGGTGAGATCTTGCCAATCTCCCTCCCTTCTTCCCCTGGCTAGACTATATTTGTGTTTATCATTCATATGGGTGTGTAATTGTTTATATATTGGTTTCATATTAGTATCAGGTACACTGGATTTTTTTCCTATTCTTGAGATACTTTATTAAGAAGAATGTATTTCACCTTCATCCAGGTAAACATAAAATATGTGAAGTCTCCATCTTTACTGAATAGTACTCCATGGTATACATATGCCACAGTTTGTTAATACATTCATGAGTCCATGGGAATTTGAGTTGTTTCCGTGACTTGGAATTGTGAATGGAGTTGTAATGAACATTCTGGTGCAAATGACATGAAAAAATGATCATCGTCTCTAATCATCAGAGAAATGCAAATCAAAACCACTCTGAGATAACAGCTAACTCCAGTGAGATTAGCCCACATCACAAAGTCCCAAATCTGCAGCTGGTGGCATGGATGTGGAGAGGAGGGAACACTTCTACACTGATGGTGGTGTTGTAAACTAATATAACCTTTATGCAAAGCAGTATGGAGAATTCTTAAAGAATGAAAAGTCGACCTTCCATTTGATCTCACAGTTCTAGGTATCTACCCAAAAGAACAAAAATCATTGAAAACCATTTTTTTTTTTTATGACATAAGGAACTTGAGGTCTAAAAAGTTTCATTTGCCCAAGGTCACAGAGATTGTATATGCCAGAAATAAGACTAGACCTAGGTCTGCTTAATTAAACCAGGTCTCTGACCCCTTTCTAACGTCGCCAAGTTTAGGTGGGAAGATCCCTGAAAAACACTTCTAGATTAAATGCATTTTCAAGTATTTTTGGAAGAGACTTGATAAATATCAGTTTCTGACCCGTTGGGGAGTGAGGAGAACCAATGAAGATACTTGTGAACACAAGGGTTTTATAGTATATGCTCTAGTCTAAATGTGAGCTCCTTAGAGGGATATTTACTGAGTAGGAGATAAAATGCCAGGAGTTTTGTTTTTAAAGATTTTCATCATCTATGTTAGCATAGTCCTCATATTTAATAGAAAATTAGATATCAAACCTGAAAAATTGATTGGGGATTTGATATTTAAAAATTTGACGTGGCCTTCCACTTTTCTCTTTTTCTTTTTTTTAGGGAACTCTAGAAAAGGTTGCCAGTGTGCATTTTCTTGATCTTCTCTCACTGTGTTAAACTCACTGTGTTAAAATATGGACCCTGTGGCAATATTTCTTAAAGCATTGCTTTTAAATGACATTTGAAAAGCACCTACACTGTTCACGTAGTTTTGTTCCTGGATAAATAGTCCTCAGCTTTATGGAAGTGACTTATAAAAGAGACTCAGATAAAGGAAAGAATAAAAGTGAAGTTCACATGGTGTCTCATTTGCGGAGATAACCCAGCAGGGAAGTATTTCCATAAATCAACCAGAGTGTTTTCCTTTGTAAGCCAGAGAGAAAACCGCTCCTGAGTTTTGCACTTGGGGCATTTGTCACCCACAGGTGATTTCCCAATGGAAAGATGAACAAATCAAATTTTTCAGGAGTCATACCCCATTTTAGAAAACAATGTAGGGGATGTGATTTGGACAGTGCCGTGTGTGTCCTATTCCTTTCTGCTGGTATTCCTTAGTCAGTTTTCAAGGGACTTTGG
The DNA here is from genome assembly GCF_000181295.1 of Otolemur garnettii. Taxonomy (NCBI): domain Eukaryota; kingdom Metazoa; phylum Chordata; class Mammalia; order Primates; family Galagidae; genus Otolemur; species Otolemur garnettii. The sequence goes on along the minus strand of NW_003852421.1, from coordinate 1,505,396 downwards.
TACCTGGTTGCTGCATTCAGGACTGCTGTTGTCTTCATATGTGTACAAGATCATGCATGCTTGTTTGTCAAAGAACTTTTTCCAACTGACATTTACTCTCTGACTCA
>NW_003852421.1:1487705-1505155 GCF_000181295.1 Otolemur garnettii | reverse complement strand
GAAGCAATGCCAAGGACACAGCTGAGCCTGGGAGGGATGCAGGCCCTGCTGCTGCTGCCTTGCTCTTGGCTCACAGGTGGAGTCAAGCCTAAGGGGACAAAGTGGATAGTGGAAAGTCCTCTGTGACACACACCATCGATCACACTGTATCTGGAGCATGCCTTGTCTCTGGATCCTTGGTTACTGGGACAATCCATGTTCTTCTGATTAAACCAGTTGAATGAGATGTCTATAAATGGCATAAATGGCAGCCAACAACACTGACACGCTCAGGAAGGGCTGGACAACCCCTGAAACCCTTCAGCCAGGCATCTGTGATGTCGCATTATCTGGCAACCTGTCCAGCCTGCATCCATCTCTTACAACTTGAAAATGACAACTGCTGGTGGCTACCAGATTTAGCAAGTAAACCTAGAGGATAGAGAGTTAAGTTTGAATTTCAGATAAATAAAACATAATTTTTATAGCATAAGCATGGCCTAAATATTGCATGGGACACATCAATACAAAAAAGTTATTCCTTGTTTACTGGAAATGTAATTTAACTTGGCATCTTGTATTTTATATGATAACCCAACTGTAGGCTCCTGGGGAGACTTTCTGGGGTGCTTGTGAGGGTGCATGGATCTTGTCCATCCTGGAGTCCTGAAATCATATTGGTGCGGTACTCATTTTTAATTAAAGATCTTTCTCTGGGGGAACTGTTTCTGAGTTATTGAAAGAGAATCATAGTGTTTCTTGCTGGACATCGGGCCTTTCTCTAGCGGGCAAGGTGAGTCCCCAAGCCCTGTCCTTCTTTCATTGCACCATTTGGCCTGTGGTTTGGGAGGTTCCATCCTTACTTCTTTCTTATGCCCTTTCTGCACAACCCCCCATCACTTCAGTCCAACCCAGGGGACATGGGGCTATCACACCCAGCAGGTGAGTGGGCCCTTAGGGGAGTATTTGCTCATTGGCTCAGTAACAGGAATGCCTCTCTATGTGGGTCACTTTAAGCATGAAGGCAGAGGGAAGGCTGGGAGTTTACTGCCCTGTAAGCTCTCAGGCTCCTGCATCTGCACCTGGGTTTTGGTATCTTACTCTGGACTCTTGGCTCAGGACCCTCCCGTAGGACCCATCCAAGATGGGCTAATCCTCTCCCCACAGTCCACCCTTGGTGGAAGTGAAGCAAATTCCTTTTCCCCTTAGTTGAGATAAAATTGGACTGTTAAGCAGAAACCTTTCTTATTTAGCAAATAGGGAAGTCAAAGCAAAGAGAGTAGTCTGAAGCGTATAATAAACGGCTCCATTGCAGAGGCCATGTTCTGATCCTAACTCCTCTGTTACAGAGCAGCCTGCTTGGCCTAAATAGGAAGAATCCAGTGAGGGCCTTTCCTGTCTCTTCAACCCCTCCAGGGCCAGATGAGCACCTGAGAGAGACCTGGGTGGTGCTGCTTGAGGTTGGCTGTGACCTTCACGTGCTCCCAATACCTGCTCCCACCTTTTAAGGCACAGTTCACCCCTCTACCCCAAGAGACACCTTGGAGGACCTCTCCCCATGGTGGCCCTGCTCTCTCTTGTGCCCAAGAAGTCCTCATAGCTCTGTCCCCATTCTCTCTGTCCAGCTGGGTCCCTTCAGGGAAGACCCGAGTCCTTTCCAGAGGCTCCAGGGCTGCAGGGAGTGTGTGCAACCCAGGAGGCAGCCTCCGCCTTTCCCTTAGCCTCCTTCTCTCTTCCCATTTTCTCTTCAGCCTCACTGTCCCATCTCCACCCCCCAGAGCCCAACTGGGCTCCCACTGTTGCTTGGTGAGAAGCCTCTGGCCCTCAGTTCATTTGCTGCAAAGATAAAGATCTTAATCACAGATGTCATCATCTTCAAAGAGAAGCAGTGAAGTATGATTTTATTTGGTTGCTAAATCAGGTCAGGCTCCCTTCCGTGAGGTTATAATAGCAGAAAGGGAGCAGAAAGGGAAACCAGTTCATCAACAGGAGATGCCGGGAAATTTTCTAGAGTTCTCATTCTCACCCAACGACCATTTACTGAATGAAGGTTTACAAATGTGACAATTTATTCTTTCCACAGTTATTTTTTTAAAATGAGGCAAATGAAATATTCATGTACCATTACTCCCTGCCCAACATCATCCCCAACACGGGGCTGTCACCCTTATGTCTTTGTTGTGGTCTGGGTTGCATCCCCCTAAAATCCTAATGTTGAAGCCTTAACTTCCAGTTTCTCAGAACATGACTATACTCGGAGACAGGGCCTTTAAAGAGGGGAGTCGGTTAAAATGAGGCCATCAAAGAGGGCCCTAGCCCCATCTAACTGAAGTCCTTATGAGAGGAGGAGATGAGGACACAGAGGCACAGAGAGGGAAGACCACGTGAGGACACAGCAAAAAGGTGGCCGTCCACAGCCCAAGAAGAGAGGCCTCAGGAGAAACAGACCCTGCTGCCATCCTGATCTTAGACTCGCAGCCTCTAGAACTGTGAGAAAGTAAATTTCTGTTGTTTAAGCCACCTGTCTGTGGTACCTTGTTATGTCAGCCTGAGCACACTAATATGGTTAAAATCACACATCAAGGTTATCATCTTTCTGGCTGGTATGAAACTTCTGGGGGTGGGTGGTGAGGGAAGTTGGGAGAGTCTGAGGTAATCCCCAGCAGCATCCCATGTGGGGTCACTCTCCTGGCCCAGTCGCCTTGCCCTCCTTTCAAAGCCTCTGTAGTCACTGCCATGTCCTAATGAAAGAAAGGACTGGCAGGAAGGAGGGAATGGTGGCTCCTTAAGACACCTGAGGAATATTCTCTGCTCGGTGTCCTGGTAATGAGGTTCTGGCTTCCCAAATTTTATGACAGCTATGCTTTTTTAAAAATCCCTAATAGAGAATGGAGGAAATAAGGTACAATGGAGGAAATGAAGGAGAAACGCAAATTCAATAGTAGTAATGTCACCTTTTATTTGCAAAATGTATCAGAAGCTTCAAAGCCCTTCATGCTGGATGGTCACTATCGCCCCCATCTGGTGAACAGAGCAAGTGCTTATAATCATTCCCATTTCACAGATGAGGACAGTGAAGGTGAGCTTCTTACCCAATCCCCCTCAAAGAGTAAGGTGTAGAGATAGAACTCAGATTCTTGACCTGGAATTATACCATGTTAAGGGTCTCCATGTCTTTGGGGGGCCCCTCCCTTGATGAAAACTTTTAGATTCTTCCCCTGCCACACTGGTGAAGTGTGGGATCCCAACAGCTGTGCAGCACCCACAGTTCCCTCTGCTCTCAGCTTCCCCTTCCTCCTGGTGGTGCAGCACTGTGTGATTTTGCTGGGTCCACAGCGATAACACACTGTGACAGTCTGTAAGACTTCTCTGACTTGAAGCCAAGCTGAAAGTTAAGGCTGGGTGTACTTCTGCCACCCCCAGGCTGGCTCCATTTAAAATTAAAGCTCAGTATGTCATCTTTTTAAGGTCAACAACTTACTATAAAAGGGGAAGTAAAGTTCTTGCCCTAGCGATTAAGTTTCTGGGAGGATCACCTTTTAGCAAGGTTGTGAAAGGGTTGCCACTGGAAGGCAGGGGTATTTATGGAATGTGAGCTGGAGTTCTCTTTCCTAAGCCTTTTATTTCATTTGCACGGTGCTATGGCATTTGTCATGAGAAGGGCATTTCAGAGCTCTCGGGTCAAGTGCAATAAACTGGTAAACAGCAGCCTGCCACTGAAGTGCAGATTTTTCTTTTTATGCTTAATGGTTATTTATACTGTCGGTCACCATCCATGCTTGTTGTTGCTCTGGGCTTTTCTGCTCTCTGTGGCAGAGAAAATAGCTGGGTTGGGGTTTGGAAACTGGTCTGGCCTTGACTCTGAATTGTTGGCTCCCAGGCTCCCTTGCTGCCAAGGCAGCCTCTCCTTGAGACACGTGGAGATAACGACCTCAAATGTGGATTTAAAAGCCTCCAGGAGCAACAGTTGAGTTATTATTTGGTTTCTAAAATTGCCTCTTGGTTAAGTGCTAGTTTCAGCCTTCCTAGGCCACATTTCTCTTAGGGAAACTCAGAAAAACCTGTGTCCTCTTTAGGGCCACCTTCTCCCAATAGCCAAGTGTCTTTGCAAATCAGGACCTTTTGTGATTTGGGGAGAAATCTGGGAAGGTTCATGTACTGGCCAAAATGAATCAAATATGGTAAATGCTCATTCTTTGGAATTTCTCCTCTCCATTGATTGGAATTCATGATAATTTAGGCTGAGATGAGTTACATGCAAAAGGGGCAGCCTCTAAGGTAGCCCCCAGTTTAGTCTCCTCCCTTGAGTATGGTGGTCCTGTGACATGCTTTTAACTTATAGAGTAAGGCAAAGGTGGTGACTGCCAAACTGGGTTATGTTTCACATGGAGAACTGTCTACCCAGCAGATGCACTCTTGCTCTTGGGCTAGCTCTGAAGGACGCCAGCTGCCGGACTGTAAACTGCCTATGCAGAGGGCAGTTGCTGGCTGGTAGCCAGCAAGAAATCAGAAACTCTCAAGGCTGCATGTAGTGGCTCATGCCTGTAATCCTGGCACTCTGAGAGGCTGAGGTGGGTGGATTGCTTGAGTTTAGAAGTTTGAGACCAGCCTGAGCAAGAGTGAGACTCCAACTCTACTTAAAAAAATAGAAAAAAACTACACAGGTATGGTAGTAGCTTGTAGTCCCAGCTACTAGGGAAGTTTGGACAAGAGGATCACTTGAGTTGAGGAGTTTGAGGTTGCTGTGAGCTATGATGCCACCACAGCACTCTACCCAGGGTGACAGCTCAATAACCTGAGTGAGCTGGGAAGTGAACCTTCCCCTGCTGAGCCTCCAGATAAGAACACAGCCCCCATGCGCAGAAAATAGGTGATAATACATATATGTTGTTTAAGGCTGTTCACTTTTTGGTAATTTGTTACAAAGCAATAGATAACTAATACAAAAAGTCTGCAGAATAAATAAATAAGGAAAGCAATGTCATAGAAGCAGTGTTCAGCCACTAAAGAAGGCGATCTATGTAAGCCTTTTTGAAAGCCCCAGTTGTGCTTGACTTCTTAGGCACCTTTTAAAGAAGATACAGAAGAAATGCTTCAAGGCGAATGTGGGAAAAGCAATGGATTTGTCACTTCCCATATATGTGCTCTTGCAGAAAAAGCAATCCCAACACAGATGTTGTGAGCACTGAGGCCACAATGGGGGCATGCTGGCCACTGGACACACACAGGAGGCCACTGCATCTAGAGCAAAGTAGGCCAGGAGGACAGGGGAGGGGAGAATTCCGAGATGGAAAGGAGGGGTGCTTGAGGTGTCGACTAGCCTCTGCAACCTCTATAAAGACTTTGGCTTTTACTGAGTGGGCTCAGAAACTATTCAAAGGGTTAAGGAGTGGTTGGGAGAATGATATGCCCTGATACATTCTAAAGCTGGCTGTGCTCAGTTCTAATCTGTGGGTTGTTTAGAAGAAAGCAGACATCTGGATGGCAGGGATTTTTAATCATTTCTGTATCCCTCACACTACTTAACACAATGTCTGACATATTAGCTGCCCAGGAAGTGTTTGTTAAATTGAACTGAACATGTAAACCATCTGTTATTGCTAAGAGATTTTTGACATTCTGGAGTTGAAATTCCAAACATTCTCCTATTGATTCCCTTTATTCCAGAACCCATGCCCCAGCAGGGGCATGAGGGATAGAAGCCTTGCTGCCATATTAGGGGTGGCTGCACAGTTACCCCTCCCCAAGGTTTCTCCAACTTTGGGTTCCAGCCGCAATGGGTCACCACGAAGAGAGTTGGGAAGTCCAGGCAGTGTTGACAGCTGTGCCAGGAGGCCTCTGGCTCCTAAGTATCCCTGAGGACAGGGGTGGTTTCTAGTGGCTCCTTGGAGCTCAGTTCAGCAGGTTGCACCCAGAGGGACTTAGTTCCCAAGGACATTGCCACCAGGAAGGCTGGCCCGGTGCCAGCGAGGACTCTACCTCTAAGGTCAAGCAGCACCTGCTGGCTTCTGCCTCTGTACCCTCACTCGCTGAGTCTTAGAGGCAGCAGGAATGATGCTAGTCTGGGCAGGAATTCTGTTTACTCTTTCATAAAACATGTTTTCTAACTGATGAGACAGAAAATCCTGCAAAGGAGAAGGATCGTAAGTGGGTCCATTCACAGCACCCAGCTCCCTTCTCCACTAGGAGATGGGCTGGCAGGCCTGCAGAGTCCAGCAGGGTTCCCAAAGTGTGTAGGGCCCTTCCTTGCCCCGGACTCCATTCAGGCCCATCAGAATCCTCGTTCAGGTCAGTGCAGAAAACCAATGACAACCTTTTGCATTGCTCTTGTTCTCTTCCTCGGACCCTATAGGGCCACTTGCCTGTGTTTCTGTAGTGCAGAGGATCAGGGTGCCTGAGCCCAAAACAGAGCTTAGTCACACCTGCACTCAGAGGCTCACATGCCACTCACGTGGCCCACATGAGCCACAGAACTGTACTGAAGCCCAAGCTGACAGGAGGGCACTGCCCATGAAAAATACCTGCGTTCTTCTTATAAAAGCACAGTGTGGCGTTTTCTCTTTATGTATTGGCCTGAATTAATATTTTAATGCTAGAAGATGATGCATCTTCTCAAATAAACATTACATAGAAGCCAGTGCTTATAAAGAAAATACTCAAATCTCCAATGGATTTATTCACTAATTCATTTATTTATTTGGGACAGAGTCTCATTCTTTCGCCCAGGCTGGAGTCCAGTGGCACAGTCATAACTCACTATAACCTTGAACTCTTGGGCTCAAGTGATCCTCCCACCTCAATGTCTCAAGTAGCCAGGTCTATAGGCACACACTGCCATGCTTGGATGATTTTCAAATTTTGTAGAGATGAGGTCTTTCCCTGTTGCTTAAGCTGGCCTCCAACTCCTGGGCTCAAACAATCCTCCCACCTCGGCCTTTCAGACTGCTGGAGTTACAGGCAAGAGCTACTCCATCCAACCTCTCCAATGGTTTTAGTTAGTACATGGCACAGGGGACAGAATAGTTAGGGAGCAACTGTCTGAATACCCCATCCTATTAACCTGGGCAGTCATCTGCCTTATGAATTATAATAGGACATCTCTGGCACGTGTGTGTGTATGTGAGAGAGAAAGAGAGCCACATGTCTAACAGAGAGGGATGGATGAAGAGCTGTGGGGACACTTGTTCACTTGTTCTTGCTGCTGTGACTCATGCACAGATCCCCTAACTTCAGTACCTTTCACCCCCAAACTAGCCAGAGAAAGGCCTCTGAGGGGAGAGTGTGGATATTCCAAGTGAGTGATCTGTGGAAGAGAGGGGGTCCCTCCCTCCTTCCCCAGGGCTTTCTCACTCTCAAATCATGGCTTCTCCCAGCGTGCTTTCCAGCAGGGCCCTGGGGCCCTCACCACCGTTCCCTCTGCATCAAGATCTAGGGTCTCCCCATTTCCATCCAGCCAAGATTCCAACGTTATTCTATCATGTCACTGAAAACACTGTTAGGATGAGCGGGGCAGCAGATGCCAGGAGGCCTCTGTTCTAGGCCCTGATCCCATGCTCTCCTGCTACCCAGAGCTCCACACTGGGTAACTCCCCACTGTGGGTCATCACACAGATGTGCCCTATTTCTCCCACATGAAAGATGGCAGGGTCCTCTAACTCCTCCCACACCTGGGCTGGCTCACAGGTGCCGGGCACAGCAGGGCTCTCCCTTCCTCTAGGTGCCTGCCATCTGCCTGGAGCAGAATCTCCAGCGCATAGTGCCCAGTGCCTGTTGTCCTCCCGCTCCTTGTGCTGGTTGAGGTTGCTCTGGCAGTGCAGGCCTGTGTGACAGTAGAGAGGAGTGCTCTGCCCCTGACCGGATGGCCTTCAAAGTGTTGCTGCTTGGCCTTCAAAGTGTTGCTGCTTGGCTTTCAAAGCGTTGCTGCTTGGCCTTCAAAGCGTTGCTGCTTTCAGTTCTTACACAAAGTTGAATTAAAATGTTGAACTTTGGCCAGGATTAGTGGCTTATGCCTGTAATTCTAGCACTCTGGGAGGCCAAGGTGGGTGGATTGCCTGAGCTCATGAGTTCAAGACCAGCCTGAGTCAGAGCAAGACCTCATCTCTAATAGAAAAACAAATAGTCGGGTGTTGTGGTGGACACCCGCCATCCCCACTACTTTGAGGCAAGAGAATCACTTAAGCCCAAGAGTTTGAGGTTGTTGTGAGCTATGATGCCATAGCAGTTTACCAAGGATGACAAAGTGAAACTCTGTCTCAAAAAAAAAAAAAAAAATTGAAATAAATAAAATGTTGAACTTTTAGAGCCAGGGACAGTGTCTCATGCCTGTAATCCCAGTGAATTGGGAAGCTGAGACTGGACATCACTTGAGGCCAGGCATTCAAGACCAACCTAAGCAACACAATGACACCCCAAATCTAAAACAATAAAAAAAAAATTTATCCTGGCCTGGTGGTGTGCACCTGCAGTCCCGGCTACTTAGGAGACTGAAGTGGAAAGATTGCTTGAGGCCAGGAGTTTGAGGTCACAGTGAGCTATGATGACCCACTGCACTCTAGCCTGGGCAGCAGAGTGAGCTCTTATCTCTAAAAAAAAAAAAAAAATTTGAATTTTACCATCTCCTGATCATAACTCTTCTCCCTGGGGCTTTGGGCCAGTACAGTAGCTCTGGGAGTGAGAGGACCAGTTCATAGGGAGGTGGCACTTAGGAGGAGTCTGAGTGACAAGGATTTTGGCTGCCATCCCAGATGCCTGCCTTTTGTGTTGAGCACCCAAAGTCCCTGCTCTTCCCAGAGATGGGTGCTCCCTCATGGGCAGGTTCACTCCTGACCTTCCTCACCTCTGACTCAGACACTCAGATTCTAGAAGTCATTGCCACGTATGCCCTCAAGCTGGACCCTCGGTATGTCTCAATATGCCTTCAGGACTTTGTGGGACCTGTGTTCGCCCAAGCAGGGGGAGAGGATGGCTGAGTAACTGCTGACCCTTGAGTCCATGGCTTTGTACCTAGTTGAGAAGTGAGGAAGTAACAGCTACAAAACCAGCCATCGGACAGCAAGAGCTGGTCTTGCTCTTTCGAGAAAAAGAGCTATTAGCATACAAGAGTATAAATCTAGTATAAATCTACACTATTGCTCATCACAAAGGTCCAGTGTGTTTCTCAAATGTTCATGCAACAAGTGAGTGAATGAATGTAACAGATGAATAAGGCTCTAACTTGCTGTCCATCTTACCTTTCTTCAAGCACCTGTTGTCTCCATCAGTTTCTTATCCAAATGAGCTACTTTCTTTTTTCCTCCTCCTTCCTCTCTTAGAAGCTCAAACAAATGTTCTCTTCTGAGGATAATCATTGTAGAATCCTTAATTTGAAAACTATTGTCCTGGCTCCAAGAAGAATCCTATAATCCTTTTATACACCCCGATCTTGGGGTGTATAAAATGAGGTGCCAATATTCACGTATTAAGAATAAAATGTTCTCTGTCCCTTCCTCCACTCCACACCCTGTCCCACATTTGATAAGCTGAATCATGCCTGTTGCACTAAGCAAGTGGGAGGAGCACATTAGTGGTTATTGCCGTGACAAACAAGGAGAGGGAAAGAATTGGAAACGAGCCTCCTTGGTGTTTATTGGAAGGAACAGTGGAGGGAAAAGTCTTACAAAAACCAGGACCATGGCAGTCCATTCTGCAGTTTACCCTTAAACAAATGGCAGAGCTGGGGTGGGGAGTGCACAAGGCCAAAACCACGGCAGGGATGAAGAACTCTCACTGGCAGCGCCGGGTGTGTGCACACATGGGGGTGCACTGCGTGTCTCTAGGACCAGCTCCTTAACATCCATCCTGCCAGCTGCTTCTCTATGAAGTAGGTCGGATTCTCTGTTATCAGCTGCAGTAGCTCAGGGTATGGGGTGGGGGAGCAGTATTTGAACAAATCCCAAGCAAATGTCCAGTATTTCTCAGCATGCTTTTGATCTGTGAATTCCCAGGGCTACAAGTCAAGTACAGCCAGTCAGGTTGTGAGACTCTGGCTTGAGTGAAAGGTGGGCAGGCCTAGGAGGAAACATGTGGGTGAGGAGAGGTGCCCTTGGAAGCAGACCAGGCACATTCAAAGGGGCACCTCTCCTGCACTGGCCACATGCATGGCTCGCTCCTCACTGAGCGAGGTGGGAGATCAGGCCTGACTCCAGGAGGAAGAAGTCTTCCTTCCCCTAGTCCCCATCTCATTCTCACCTGTGAAGTGCCGATGTGCATTGCCTTCCTGATGGGAGGGAATCCAAGTCTCTGAGCACCTCTAAACTTCACTTGAGAGAAACCTGTAAAAGTCTGCTCTATTTCATACCCCTTATATTTTTATTATGTCATCAGACTTCTTTTCATCTGCCTTTATGCCACCTTTATCTCTCTGTATAACAGACCTACAACAAGGCACTCATCTCCCTTCTGGCCAATCATGATCCATTTCATCCTGCATCCCACCCCCTGCATGTCCAGCGCTCTGGCTGTCACAGAGTCCCCAACCAAGCCAGTGGTGGACACAGCATGAGCAGTATGAGTTATCATCAGGCTGCAGAGTACAGAGGAAAAGGGCCCATTGAAGAGGCAGTGTCTTGGGTGAAGCTAACTCAAATGGTATGCTGAACACAGTGTCCCACAGTATAGAGCGTCTAGGCAGAGAGAGGGATTGCAGGGATGAGCTGACAAGACAGAAACCGGGGAAACCAGACAAGAGCGAGACATTTCAAAGCAGAGACCTAGAAATGGAACCTAAGAAACTCTCCATGTCGATAAAATATGTTGAGTATCATGAATGTGTTGTGAGAGAAGATCACCCCTGCAGCTAAGGGGTTACTCACGCAAGGGACATAAGCCCCTAATGGGGGAAATGCAATATGCCTGTTATGGGCTGAATATCTGTTTATCTCAAAATGCTGATATTGAAGCCATAACCTTTAACATGATAGTATTTGGAGATGGGGAGTTTTAGGGGCAATTAGTGTTTAATTAGGTCATTAGGGTGGCGCCCTAACCTGGCTGAACTGGTGTGTATAAGAGGAAGAAGATTCAAGAACACACAATGGTGAAAGGACAGCATTTCAGTAGAAGGTACTGAGAAAACTGAGTATTCACCTGCAAAAGAATGAAATTGGGCCTTGCCATACACAAAAATATCAACTCACAGTGAATTAAGGACTTAAATTTGAGACCTGAAACCATAAAACTCCTAGGAGAAAACACAAGGGGAAAGATCTTTGCCATTGACCCTGGCAATGATTTTTTTCAATATCACACCAAAAGCATAGGCAACAAAAGCAGAAAGAAACAAATAGGACTACATCAGACTAAAAAGCTTCTGAACAACAAAGTACATAATCGACAAAATGAAAATGCAGCCTCCAGAGCGGTAGAAAGTACTTGGAAACCACATATTTGGTAAGGGGTTAAAATGCAAAATATGCAAGGACGCTCATTAGCAACAAACAACAAAACTCAGTTAAAAAATGGGCAATGGACCCCAAAAGACATTTTACAAAAGAAGACATAAAAATGGCCAACAGAGATAGGAAAAGTTGCTCAACAATAATCCTCAGAAAATTGCAAATTAAAAACCACAATGAAATATCACCTTACCCTATTAGGATGGCTATTATCAGAAAGAAAAGAGACAACTCATGGTGGTGACGGAGTCTAGGAAAGGGAATCCTTGTATGATAGGACAGTACGTTAGCACAACCATTATGGAAGTGCCTTGAAAAATTAAAAATAGCGCTTCAGTTCAGCAATCCTTCAATCCTTCCTTTGGGTATATATCCAAAGGAAAGAAAATCAGTATCTTGTAAAGTCAATCTGCACTCCAGTGCTCCTTTCAGCATTATTCATAATAGCTAAGATATGGGAACAAACTAAATGTCCATTGATGGATGAAGAGATAAAAAAAATCATCATTCCTATATGCAATGGAATATTGTTCAGCCTTTAAAAAAGAGAATCTGTCAATTATAACAACATGGATGAGCCTGAAAGACATGCTAAGTCAAGTAAGCCATAGAAAGCGACGTAGAAAGTGAAATACTATATGATTTTACTTATATGTGGAATCTAAAAATATTGAATACATAGAAATAATGAATAGGACAGTAGTTACCAAGGGTGGGGAGGGGCAGGACATGGGCAGATGTAGGTTCAAACTTACAGTCACCTAGGAGGAATGACTCTAGAGATCTAAAGTACAGCGTGGTGACTATAGTTGATGATATTGCATTGCATATACTGGAAATTTGGTAAGAAGTAGATTGCAGGCTCTCTTATCACAAAAGAAAAAATCTAAAGGAGAAAGGCAATGTGAGGAGATGGATATGTTCATGGGCTTGACTGTAGTAATCATTTCACTATGTACATGTGTGTCAAAACATCACACTGTACACCTTAAATATATACAATAAAAGAAGGGAACTTGAACTTCAAGAAAGAGGAAGACACATCTGAGCTCTCTTTCCACTGTGTGAACACAGTGAGAAATCTCTTCTGGAAACCACAGGTAGAAAGGCCTCCCCAGAAACTGAATTGGCCAATAACTTGATCTGGGACCTCCAGTCTCCAAAAGTATGAGAAAATAAACACTTGCTGTGGCGTTTTGTTAGGGCAGCCCAAGTAGACTAAGACAACACCCAAAGGCCATGAAACCCGCACGCCATTTATGATGTCTTGAATAAGATCTGAATGCTTTGCATCATCTGCTCATTTCATCCTCACAGACCAATGAGGTAAGTACTGTCTTCCCCCCATTGCAGAGATGAAAATGGGTATATGGAGGTTAAGTGTATCCAAGTTCATAGGGCCGGTATGAGCAGCACCTGGGTTTTGCTCCCTGGCCATCTGACTCCAGAGCTTGGAGGATCAGCTACTGGGCCTTAGTGCCCATGGAGCTTTAATCCTAGAAGCCTAAGTCACCACTGCAGTCAGAGTGGCCAGATACCTTCAGGTTCCCCTCACTAGTGGCCTGCTGCTGCTGGCTCTCAGTCCCTCTGTGTGACTGTCCCTATAAGTGCAGGTCAGTGACAGGACAAAGAAACCAGTCTAAGGAGCTGCTGGTTTAGGGGATCAGGGTGAAGCCACAGAAATGTTGGGTCTCCTGTTGATACATTGCACACCCTCCTTGGCCTTTTTCCCTTTTCCTGAGCCCTGAGAGGCCGTTTAGTTATTTTTAGGACTTGTGACTCAACAAAGCTGCAGACCTAGGGATTCTGTGGGCCTTTTTACCTGCCCTGGCCATTCCGAGGGGCTTCTTGCTGCCAAGGGGCAAATGGTCAACCTTCCCCACCTGCTTCTTAGGGAGGTCATGGTTCAGTTCCACCCACAGGTGACCAAGGTGAGGCCCAAGCTGCATGTGGAGTGCCCTGCTAATGACCTGGGCTGCCACACTGCTGTCACTCTCTCTAACACCAAAAGTCATTGTTTTAAAGGAAGAAATCACACACTGAGAAGGAGCACATAAGCAGTTTGAGAACAACATCTGTGCCACTCAGGCTCCCTAGGAGGCTTAAAACACTGTTTACTGAAACAAACAAAGTGTCCACCAGGCCCAACTTTCCTCAGACGACAAGGGGCAGAGGAGCAGGAGGGCAACAGTCAGGAATGACTCCATTACTGCAGCACTAATAGAGGGACATGCACATGAGGAAAGGTCAACTGGTTGAAAGAAAGAGCTTTCAGTATTAGTTTTCTCCTTTGCTCTTTTCCTAGTATTTGACTTTTATTGTGGATTTTAAATCTTTTTTTTTCCCACAAGAACTTTGTAGCATACATTTCTACATCACAGCTAGTTAATAAAATTTCTGTCTTATCAAGCATTAAAACTGCCATTTCCAAAACCTAGCAGAATCGTATGTGCAGTGTATGTACATATTTATTTTATTGGCTGGATTAAGTGAATGATGATGTATTGGGCACTTTATATACATTTTTTTCCTTTAAGCTTCGAAGCTTGCTTTGGTTTTATAGATGGGAAAACACAAGGGCAGAGAATAATTTATCCAAGGTACTTCGGTGGGTGCTCAAGAGATCTGAAAGAGCAAGAGATATTCCCTTGCTACCGTGTTAGGACACAGCCAGAAGATGGCTCTCTGCAAGTCAGCAGGAGAGCCCTCCCCAGGAACTGAGTCAACCAGCACTTTGATCTTGAACTTCTCACCCTCCAGAACCACGACCAATAACTATCTGTGACTTAAGCCACTTGGTCTATGGTATTTGTTACAGCAGCCCAAGCTGACTAACACAGGAGGCTCACAAGAGAGCAAAGTACCCTGGTAAAGAGAACAGCAAGGATGAAGGCAAAGAAACTGGAATGTTCAGGAGTCTTCAAGCGTGATAGATTCTCAACAATCTTAGATCTGATATCCATAGTCCTCACAGCATTTGAGTGAGCAGTTTGGCAGTACTGGAATGAACAGTCCTTGGTGAGTGCTCACCTGTAACCTGGGGAGGAGGAAAGGTGAATGTGTGACATGGGAGCACACCCCCTTAGCTTCTGCATGCCGGCAGCTCATCCAGCACCAAGCTTGATTTCAGCTTCATAAAGACCCTGCCAGCAAGCTATTTTACAGACAAGGAAATAAGAAAATTACATGTTAGATTGAAATTCATGACTTTAAGCATTCATAAAGGTCTCTGAGTGAATCCCTTGTGGGTGTCAAGGCTCTTTGTAGGTCTGAGATTCCTCTTGCCCTGTGCCTAACAAGTGTGCATTGATTTCTTTCTGTTGCCCCTTCATTAGTTCAGCCGTTCATTTGCCACATATTTCTTACTGAGCATTCTTGATCTGTGCCAAGTACATGCCGATGACTAAAGTTTGTGATCCCCACCATCATGGAGCTCACAGAGTGATGAGGAGGAGGGAGCTAATAAATGAGGAAGCAAGTGTGTTTATTGTGATTTCTGATCCATGCGGCTAAGATAAAGAGCCTGGGATTACAGGTGAGAATACAATGGTGGGGACAGGCAGTAGGTGGAATCTGCAAAGGACTCTCTGGGGAGGTGAAGATGAACAAACCTGTCCTCTCTGGGAGGAATCACAGACAAAGGAAGGATGTGTTTGAGGACTCTCAGGTGGGAGCCTGGAATGTTGGAAGAATGGAAAGGAGAGAGTAGAGAATGTAATTAATGAAGGAGGACCAGTATAAGAAGGGCAGGGGCCAGACCAAGGTCTCCTGACCACTGGAGGAGTTTGGAGGTGATGCCCCATGAAATTAAAAGTCCCAGAGGGCTTTTAAATAGCATGATCCAGTTTCCATTTTAAAATCATCTTTTTGGCTCTTGTGGAAAGTGCACAGTAGGGCCCAAGTGGATGCCCAATCAGAACCTGGGTTCCCAAAATGGGCTGTAGATTGGAACCCCTTGGAGAGGGGCACAGAATAATACTGATGGGGATGTCTTCCTACCTCCAAGGATTCTGGTTTAATTGGTCTGGGGTATGGCTGGAATTTTTTAAATCTGCTCAGGTGATTCTCTGGGCTGAATCTAGCAGGTTCAAGATGTCGTCTGGTGGAATCTGATGGCGTGGCCTGCACTAGGGCTATGGCTGTGAGAAGCCAAGTCTTGAACAGATACTTGAGATACATTTAGGGTAGAAATAGCAGCTTTGTGGGCACTCTAGTCAGGAAGGGGACGGGAACAGTTGGTACTAATGTGAGGGCTGAGCTATAGGCAGACACTGGGGAGGCATCAGTATTTGGGTTGGTATTTAAAACCACAGAAATAGAATCAATCACACTGGAGGGAAAACAGAAGATAAGAAAGTGGCCAAGTGTGGGGCCCTGATGGCTGGCAGTGGAGTAGTTAGCTGTATAAGAGGCTGAGAGCAAGAGGCCAGGAGGTGAAGGGCACCCTGGAAGGAGGTCTGTGTGGGATGGGCAGCGATGGGGGAGAACCAGACAGAGGCACGAGCACCCAAGGGTAAGATGAAGGGAGGATGGTCCCACAGTCTTGTTGAAGGTTGTTGGCATTTTCAGGTGTGAGTAAGGACAGAAGCCAGCACAGAATGAGATCAAGGATGTATCAAAGCTGAAAAAAATGGAGCAAATGTGTGTAGAAAGTTATTTTAATAACTCAGGCTAGAAAGAGGAATGAAGAGATAACATGGCGGCTGAAGGGGGATGTGGTGGTGAGGGAAGGTCTCGTAAGGTGGGAGGTACCAAAGCAGGTCCTGTGGCGAAAGGACAGCTCCAGATGCTGAGTGGGAGAGAGTGAGGCAATACAGCAGGCAGGAGAAGAGAGGGCTCATCCTCCTCATCACCGTGATGGTTCTCAGGGGAGGAAAGACCTCATCCAGATGGTGCCTGGGGCAGCAGGAGGGACAGGCCACTGACAGGGGAGGACACCTCCTCCACTGCATCTGGAGGAAGAACTAGGAAAGGAACAAGCATGGGGAGCTTTGGAAATTAGTTATGGGAAAACAAGGGCACTCTCAGCTGATACATTTCATTTTCTGGGTTAAGTATAAATAAGCAGAGAGGAGCTGCAGGTGAAAGGCCAGGCTGAGCTCAGGATGGGAAGGATGGAGGTAGGGAAGTTTGGGTGTTTAGAGAGGGCATGAGGCCATCGTTGGGGAAGGAGGGAGAACCCACTTATTAGAGAGGGTTGTGAATTTGGGGCAGCTTTGAATGTCCTTTTGAGGAGGATGATGACAAAATGAAGGTGTGCCTTTTGTTTACACCAATAAGGCTTAGAAACACAGAGACAGAAGATGGTGGGCTTCATCCCAGGCTAGGGATAAAGACCTGGATTTGCCAGTCTATGGTGATTTTTAACAAGAGCTGTCTGAATAAAGCATGAGGGAAGGGGCTGGATTGCAGGTGGAAGTGGCACTGGGGGCACATGGCCCTGTAGGTGGGTTGCTCCATTTCTGTTCAGGACAACCTGGCTGTCAGCCTGCAGCCACTGTACCTCTCACTGCTCCCTGAGCCCTTGACAAGACCCTGCTGTCCTAGGCTGCTCCCAGCCAGTGGCTGTGGGTCATACATAATGGTGGAGGAATTGGACTTACATTGGATTTTTAAAAAAATCTTTGTATTAATTTTCTTATGTAAAAAATAACTACATAGTCACTGAAAACGGCACACATTTATCATCTCACAGTTTCCATGGGCTGGGAGTCTAAGCCATGCTTAACTGGGTCCTCTGTGTAGGGTCTCACAAAGCTAAAATCGAGGTGATGGCTGGGGCTGTCTCATCTGAGGGTCCTCTTCCAAGCACAGGGAGCTGTAGGCAGAATTCAGTTTCTTGCAGCTATTGTGCTCATGGCTGCTTGCTTCTTCAAAACCAGCAGAAGAGAGAGTCTCTTATCTCTGGAGCAGCTTCTAAAAGGGCTGCCCAGGATACATTCTCTTTCTATTAATGTGAAGTCAACTGATTACATCATTACAAAATCTCTCTAACCTTGCCAGATCATGTAACCTAACTAACCACTGAGAGGCAGACCT
>NW_003852421.1:1432584-1487504 GCF_000181295.1 Otolemur garnettii | reverse complement strand
CAGCATCCATATCAGGTGAAATGGGGGGAAAAATTACTTTTGTTCTTTTCTGATTGCAAAAATAACTAGAATCTATAGAGAGGTACAAAGAAGGAAATTAAAAGCCACTCATAGTATCACTGCTACCTCCAATGGTAAATACCATTATAATTGTGATTCATCTTTCTATATATAATGGTACCATCGTTTAGAACTACTTTTTTTTTTTTTTTAATTGCCATTAGGTTAAATGTTCAATTCATTGACTTTTCCCTTTTACATTTTGGTTGCTTCCTTTTTTTTTTTTTTTTTTTGCCATTTCAAAGTCTGTTGATAAATGTACTTTAGCACACTTAAGTGCTTGTTCAAAGCCCAATAGTTACTAGAAGCTTTGGGAGCAGAGAAACTTAAAGGGCATAGCCAGACGCCAATAACAAAATCAATCAGAAGTGAAAAGCATTGCCAACTTGAGCAAGTCATACGAAAAATTGTATTAGTTTTTACTTGAACACAGTTCTTTTCACAAGTGTGTATTGAGAGGAAAGTAAGAAGTTTCTAAAGGGGGCTTCATGTAAACAGGTGATGACATTTATCTCAGGTCTCCCAGACTCCCACAGTCACTGCCTGGCACACGGACTGGGTTATTCTGTTAATATAGCTTCATTAGAGTTCCTGGAGCAAAAGTTTGGACTGAGAAGAAGCAGGTGAGGGAAAGGGGAGAGGAGCTGGGATTGGGCAGGAAGGCAGAGCAGGAGGTCCATGAGGAAAGAGAAAAGGAAAGAGAACGAATTCCCTTTGTGGGAGAATTGGGTAGCTGAGCAGACAGCCCTGGGCTGGCACAAATGCCTCCTGTGGTAATCAGCTCAATAAAGAGATTTAACACGGATTGATCTTCGTGTCTGTGTGGGTTTGGGTTTAGTTTTGGTGGTCAGTTTACTGCAGCTTTTCTGCAGGGTGAATACCCGGTGCTTTGTGCACAGTGGTGACTTGAGGCCACTCCTAGGCTCTGTCACATGGGACTGAATTTGTCATTCAGGTGCACCATGGCTCTGTCTTGGCCCTGTACAAGGGTTTAGTTCCCAAAAGGGCTGCTGGGGCCTTGCCCCTGAACTCCCTGTTGAGCTTCCCTGTAGAGTGGGAGCTCTGGGAAGGCAGTGCATTGTTTATAATTTTGGAATTTCCTTGGCGTGAGTCTGTTGTATGTGTGTTGGGGGTAGAAGGCAGGTGTGTTAGACCAGGGAAAGGGCAAGAACGCTAGGCCAGATATAAATGGGTTGCTTCTGAGTGGTCTCTGCAGTTGGGCCACTGTAAAATTCTAGGAAGCTGGGCCTTCATAAATTGACACCTGACACTCCGGGCGGCAGACTTGTGTTGTCTTTCCAGGTGCAGTGAGAGCCATTTCTCTCATGACAGCTATGCCCAGGTCCTTTGCTGTGTTTTGTCTCCTCTGAGGGCATATTGCTATTCCCCTAGAAGGGAGTATGACTTCCTTGTCTCCCCTGCCAACCCAGCCCTCTCTCTCTCTCCCTCCTCCATCAGAGCCCCTCTGGGAGAGCCCTGTGAGAATGGCAGAGCAGATTCACATGCTAATTAATGCCTAGGGCATCCACTAGCAACCACCTCAAAGCAAGCATTGCTTTTTCTTTTCCCTTTTGTAGTCATGGTGAGAACCCTAAGTCTGGTGAGGCAAGTGTGAGCATGGTTTTGGGAAGAATGACTCACTGGTGGTCTGTCTTCTTTAAATCTCTGGGAAGTGGCTTTTCTTCTAGGATTTCTAAAATTCCTGCTTCTCACCTCTATAGCAGCACTTGAAGGACCAAGCATAGGTGTAGACCAGCGTTTCTCAACAGGGGTGATTTTGCTCCTCTGGGGACATTTGACAATGTCTAGAGACGCTTTTAGTTAGTAATACTGGGGTAAGGGTGGGGCATGTGTGTGTTACTAGCATCTAGTGGACCAAGGCCAGAGAGCCTGCTTAACATACTACAATGCACAGCCCCTCCCACAATCAAGTGTGAAGAGTGCCAAGGTTGAGAAACCCTGATATAGATCAAAGTATTGTCACTATTACCAGAAAGCCTGGGTTCTGAGTTTACAAGGTAGATACAGAAGTCTGCATGGGAGCCGTCTGCCTGAACTCTATTTAGGGAAAGAACCGTGACCTACTTTTTAGCACTTTCCCTAAAGCAAGATCAGTCAAAACAATTCAAATATCCCCAATTTGAGAGAAAACAAACAAACAAATGTCCAAATCTATTTGGCTAGGGGGTGGTTACAGGGCTCGTTTACATAACAATGAGAAACAAAGGCCTGGAATTGCTTCACCAAGAGAGTCCTTTGACAAAGAGCCCTAAGCTGGGAAAACCAGTATATTCCCCATCCTCTTCAGATGTGTGCACCGTGCAGGTGTTCAGCAATGCTTATTATTATTTTTTTTCTTTTTAAACAGAGGTGACATTTTACTTTGTTGTCTAAGTTAGACTCAAACTCTTGGGCTCAAGTGATCCTCCTCCCTCAGCCTCCCGAATGTCTGGGACTGCAGACATGTGCCACTCTGAGACAGTGAGTTGTCAATGACTTGATAAAATTGCCACTGGATGGAAGACCTGGCCTTTCCTGGCTGGAGTGCAAGCATGTTTAGCCCTTGAGATCCTTAATTTTTTTCACCTGTAACAAGAGAATGGTGACACCTGCCCTGGATAATTCTGGGGCTTGTTCTTTCTTTTTTAATGTTCTTTTTTTTTTTTTTTTGAGGGGACATAGTTTAAAACCTAACTTTATGTGACCAAGCAACAATGATATAAAAAGTGCTTTGGAAAGCTGGTATACGTGATGATGAATCATAAAAAAGAGGTATGAAAATGGGAGCAAAGCAGAGGGAAAGTTATGGTGGTAGATATTAACCCATCTATGTCAGAGGTTGAAATTTGTGCATGAAATTTATATATGTTACCTAGAAAAGTTCAAGGAACAAGAATTTGAAGACAAAAAAATTTTTATTTTATTCCATTGTTGAGTTATGTGTCATTTCAAAAGTGGAACACTAGGCAAAACCTTTGCTACATTGTACATCATGTATAAAATCGTGTTTCTTATCTCAGAAGGTGGTGACACCTGTTATTCAGTACGCTATTCAACAGAGCACTTCACATGTAAGGAAATATCACATTTTTTCACACCAAAAAATGATGTTCTTATGACATTCAGCATACCACATTTGCTTTCCCTCTTTGACTATCACATGATTTGAGCCATCATAATGTGAGTCAAGGTTACACTTCTGAGAAGGTCTTCCTTTTTTGGCCAGATTCTGGTGGATGACCATGGGTCTCCAGGTAATAGCATGCCCCATGTCAACAAACCTCCAGAAAATCCAAAATAAGAAACCATACATTCTTCAAAGCTGAAGTATATTTCACTTGGAACAAATTTCATACATCTCTCATTAAGTGTGCAACTTGAAAAACTTGTCCATTGGGTCCAAATTTGCACTGTCAGCAACATGCAAATTAGAAAATATAGTTTCAAAGTGGTCATGTCTCCTGGCAGCACAAATGAGCACATACTGCATATCTGTTTTTTGTTCCCAGAGTATACACCATCTAGGAATTGAGATGTAACCACTCAGAAAAACAATTCCCAGAGAACATTTGAATTCAGAGCTAGTCAAGCCAAAATTTACACCCTTGCTTGCCAGGTATAAGTTGTCAGCAAGAAAAAAGTTCAAGAATTCTGTGGGAGTTCTCATTGCAGAAAAGAAGTTGCTTGGTGGTTCTATAACTCTACCTGGTATGGGATGTGCAGTTAGGTCAGCTTTTTTCCATTTGCTAACAACTTTGCCACTTTTCTTTTTCTTTGGTGGGAGAGGTTGCTGTGCAGTAGGCAGAGACGGAACTTCATCATGAAGAGAGTCATCTTCAGGCACACGGGAGGGATCATCTGCGTCAGACTCAGCATCCCAGCCATCTTGAATAAGATATCCAGGTGCACGTAACAAAGAACCTGGCCGATTATTTACTGTTCCCCCTTTGTCATCTCCTAAGTCCTCATCAGAAACAGGGGCTGTAGCATTTTTAAATAGTTGTCTCATAGCACTGGCTTCTGTGCTCTCACCTATCTCTAACAGGTCAGTTATTTCATGTAAATGTAGAGGTCAAGGCATCTTGAGACTTGCAAAATGATTGCAACTAAAAAAAAAAAAAAAGGAAAAAAGATATTATTAGAGTTTTGCCTAGTGCTCCAAATATGGAACATGCAAAAAAAAGTCAAACCCATAACTAATACAACAATGATAACTTTCATACTTTTTATAGCACAATAGCATAACTACTAAAGAAGTAATAGGAAAAAATTACTAGCAGAAGATATAGTGCAGTAAAAGTGTGTTTACCTGTCTTTGGATGGTTTTTCATAAATTTTCCAAAAATTCACCTCACTTTTTGACAAGCTCCCAGCACCCTGATTTCTGTAGCAGTGACTAACTCTGTGCACCACATGATACCATGTGCCCTCAGGAGGCAGACATGTGTGAAAAATCAGACCTCGAATCAGACCTCAGTGATAACCTCGAGCAGTAGGATGTATATTACTCTTATGTCACTATTGTTCTGTTTCAATAGTGGAACATCAGGCATAAGTTAGTTAAGATGAAGCAAATTTTTTATTAATTGATAATAAAATTATCTAAGCTGCAGATGCTGAAAATATAACCTAATTTGTCCCAAGATAGTGTTTCTTAAAATTTATTAGGTGGGTTGATCTTCTATGTTTCATACAGCTTATAATGTGTGTTTTGGAATGATGTTGAATTGAAAGCTTGGCTTTCACATTTGTGTAGGTAAAGTCTCATCTCTGCAACATCAATGAATTACTAGGAATAAGAAACCATGCATTCTTATTCCTGCCCAATTGCTAGGGCAGCACCTGTGGCTCAAAGGAGTAGGGCACTTTGTAATTTTATTCATCTGACATCCTTCCTTTTGAACCTTTTCATGCTGCAGGTGCACAGTTTGCTTTCTAAGCCAGCCTTGGGCCTGATGTAGTAAGGAGGGAATGGATGTGGGACTGGAGATCACTTCCAGGAAAACTGGGCTTGGCCACACAGGAGGAATCTGGGCCAGAACTCTTGACCACTGGATTCATAGTTCTGAGCTAAAACGCAGGCTTTCCACTGCTCTTTGGAACTTGTACTTTATGTTTTCTCTAGTGTCTGTCACCCTACTTATAGTCTCCTGTTTAAAACTTTCTGTCTAAATTCTGGGCACTCTAATATTACTTGCATTTCCCTTTCACTTTAAATAATGGTCATCCTATGAGCCCTGTTTCTTATGCTCCAGGGAATTGAGTGCTTATTGCCGGCCTGAGGGTGCTTAGACTCTCCATGTTACAGGATGTAGAAAGGGCCAGAAGGATTGTAGATCTAATCCAACTTTCTCATTTTGTAGGTGAGGAAACTGGTTCTGAGAAGTCAATTCTGAAAACAGCAGAACCAGAACTAGAGCCTCTGTCCTAACTCCTTCTCTGGATTTTCTTCATGACACTACATTTTTGGAAACATTTACATCTACTTGCCTGGTACATGCCAATATTTGTCACTAAAGGAGACATAGTAGGTTATTTCTTAATAGTCACTGTCCCCTTCTTCCATAGAAATAGAGTTTTTAAACTTGGCATTGGCTGCCCAGGAAAAACCAATGTGTTCTTCAGCCCCCTGTGTGTTGAGCATAGTCTATGATCAAGTCCAGCCCAATGTGCCCCATGGGCAATGTTGTGTGCCATTGACTCACCTCAGAGGGAAGGGGTGTGTGTGCCCTCTCCCTTTCTTCTTTCCTGCTGGGTGGCATGCCAAAATGACAGGCAGCCATCCTGGAAATGAGGGCACCACTGAGCAGAAGGTAAAGGCTGATAGGCAAGGAAACTGACTGGGTGGTTTAAACAGCAGACATCTGTTGTCTCACGTTATAGAGGCTGGAAGTCTGAAACCAAGGCAGGGTCTGCTCCCTTTGAAGCACTGGGAAGTATCTGTCATGAACGTCTCTCCAGATCCTGGTCACTTCTTGGCTGTGGCTGTGTCACTCCAATCTTCCTATGGTGTTCACCCTGTGTAGAGAACATGTCCACATTCTACGTGTCCCTGTGTCCAAATTTCCCCTTTTATAAGGCCCCCAGTCATTATGAATTAGGTTCCACCTCAATGATCTCATGGTAACTACTTGTTAATACATGGGCAAGACCTTATTTCCAAGTAAGGTCACTGGGGGTTAGGAATTCAACATATGAATTTTGGAGAGTGGACAGAACTCAAGTCATAATAAGGGATAAGAACCAACAGACTGTTTCAGCCAGGTGTTTCCCCCTAACCACCAGCAGGAAAGGGAACTCAAGGGGTATTCAGAGAACTCAGCAGAGAGCCGGTAGCATCCTTAGAGAGAGGAAGACACAGCTAATGTGCTCTCCATTTCAGCAGAGCCCACGGTGGCCAGGGTTGCAGAGCTTCACATGGAGTTCCAGAGCCCGGATACCAGCTGCTCCAGCTCCTTATTGGTCCTGTGTTCTCAGCATGCCAATTTCCCTCCATCCCTGCCTGGGAAACATGGATAGAAGCAGTCACCTGCCCTGTCTGGAAGCCAAACATCAGATGCTGCTGATGTATTTTAGAAAATACAATTTACCCCTTTTCAATGGTAAAAATAATGGATGCTCACTGTAGTAAAGTTGGAAACAACACAGAAGTTGAAAGTTCATGGGTAAATCACATCTAATTCCAAGACTTCTGTTAAATTTTGACTTACACTTTACTTACTCTTGTCTTCTTTTTCTATGAATAATTTACAGAATCTGGGTCATAATCTCTACGTAACTACATAGTTAGATTTATTATCACATAATAAGTATTTACTATGTTATTACAAATTATTATTAAACATTCTTTAAATAGCTATGTAATGTGGAGGACAACCAAATAGTAATACTGGATGCTGGTCTTTTCTGCATCTCAGGCACTGTTCTAAGCAATTTACCTACATTTTCCATGTAACTCTAATAATAATAGCCCAATGAAGTAGAAATTAGTCTCATCATACAAATGAGTAAGAAAATTGAGGGTCGAAGTTTTAGTAATTTGTCTAACATCACATACTTGTTTATACACAAGTTAGTTTGACTCCACTTTCCATGCTTCTGATCATGATTGAATTTATCTATTGTTGGGCATAAAATTTGCCTCCAAATTTTGTTGTTCTGAATATTTCAAGGCATACCTTTGGATATACTTTCTCCTTGTATTTTCTTAGGATGAATTCACAGAATTGGAATTACTGGAACTAAGAATTGAGTATCCAAACTCCCTCACCCCATTTTGGGTTCATTCTTGCTAATTTGCTTTCCAAAAAGGTTGCACCAATGAACGTTCCCTCCGGCACTATCGGAGGGTGCTCATTTCCCTCACCTAAGGAATCCCTAGGTCAGTCTCCTTAGCCAAAATTCTTGCAATTTATGACAGCTGTAATGGGTCTTTTGCATTTTATAAACCTTTATTAGTAAAGTTATATGTTTTTCTATATTTTAAGCACTTTGTATTTTCTACTAATAATTTGGCACCATTTATCTGTTCAAGTCTTAGCATTAAATTGAACTTTGCGTAATTAACATTTTTGTAGGTCAAAAAGTTGTTGACCATCAGCTCAGCCAAATGTTTTGTCAAATGCATTAAGAATATTAACCTTTAGATATATTGGCTATAAATATTTTTGTTGATGTTTTGATATAGATGTTATGATTGCCAAAATGAGCATCCAATTATCTGGAAAGTATGTGAGTAATAAAGATGGCATGCTAATGATTTCCACAGACTCATTTTTCAAAAAAAGAAATTTCCTGCCTTTGTGCTTTATTTGTCTCTCTTTTGTGCGTCCTACTCTTCTCCTCACCTCCTCAAAATTGAATCCAGAAATATATGTCTTTATGAGGTAGATCAAGGCTAGGGATCCGTTTTGGCAACTGAACAGGAATGTCATTGAAATAATTATAGGTGCCAGGAAAACTAGTAAAAATAGTATATCTTCATTATGTTTGAAGACACAAACAATTAAAACCGTAGCCAGACAGCATTTGGGTCTCCAAGGAAGGAGTGATTGTGGCTTACGTGGACGTATATACCCTGTGTGACAACTCACATACAGTACTTCAGTGGAACACTCAGATAGGCTGGGTCTTATTCTTAGCCCAAACAAAGAGAAACCCAGACCATCTGGCTTTATTTAATATCTTCTCTTTCCTGTAGGTAGACAGAGAAGCATTTGAAAGTTAACTATCGTGGCTGCATATTGCACACACATTTTTAAACTTCTAAAAAGGAAAAGAGAACTGCTATAATTATGACCCTCAAGCCGCTTGTCAAATCTGAGCTTGTGGTAAACGGAAGAAAAATGCTGTTTCAATAGCCATGAGAATTTCAGCGATTACTAGTAAGCATTTGCTTTCAACATCTGCTGTTCAAGACCCTCATCTGTAGAAGCTGTTTCTGTTTGCTTCTGCTTGCTTGGGAGGGAGGTGGGGTCCTGCTACATTCAGGTTCCTTGAGCCGCTGGTTAAAACAATTCACACCACATCTCCTTTGGCCTCAAATACCTATTCACATCAAATACAAATTACAAAGCGAGGAGTAAATCTTGGCTCCTCCTGTCCAAATCTTTGATCAACTCAGTGGATCGTGCTGTCTTCCAAAAGCATAGGCGAGACTGCATTTTGTTTTTTACAGTGTGGCTTCCTCCTCCTTTCTGTCTGGGAGGAGGAACTGAAGACATTGCAGATGATGTGTTTGCAAATACAATAAAATGTTCTTTGTGGGCGAGGATAGCATTCCCTACCCACGGTGTGGAGTGGATGAATTCACTGTTGGTTTTCCCAGGAAGAACACTGCTATTGTCACTTGGCTCCCATTTGACGGATGCTGGCTCGACCGGGGGCTCAGTTAGTGAAGAGGAACAAAGTTTTCCTCTATGCAAAGCTAATTGACCTATCCTGTTCTCAAATCAAACCTGCAACCTCAGCCTTCCTGGCACTAACACAGGCAGACTGAGCTAACGGGGACAAACTGTTTCCAAGTCATGTAGGAACAAATCCTTCAGAGCATAAGGCGTCTGCCACCCCGTTCAGGCTTCTCAGAGAGACCTCAGTGAATGTGCTGGAGTCTCTGCAGAGAGCAGCCAGCTGGCACCGAACTGACGGCCGCTCGCCATTCGCACACGGGGTCTTACTTGAGCTGTACTTTGTTTTGCTGAAGATGACTTATTCACACATCCCAGATGTTCCCTGTAACTGAGAGCCCTGGAAACAGCTACCTAAAAATGCGTGCATTTTCTAAAGACCTGACCAAAATAAATGAGACCAACTGGCCTGGGGTTGCTGTCTGATTACTGGGCAATGAAGGCCAACATATTCCTTCATTTCTTCTCTGTGCTGTTGGGCTTAACTTTCCTAAAGGGCTAAAAGCCCGACAGCTCTGGCTGTAAACACTTTGAATGTAATAATCAGACTCACACAGGAGCATTACAATTTTTTAAAAGAGAGCAAGAAGAATAGAAAGAGAAAAAGCTGGCAATAGCTTGAAATGAATATGTGAAAACGTAATTAGTCTTTAAAAATGATAACATTGTCTCATATTTGCTTTCTATTAAATTTATATATATTTTTACCCCTCTATTGGGGCCTGAAGCTGTCTCTTGGAGAAATGTCAACAGTGACGAGGAGGCAAGTCTGTGGTCGTGATGGCTTAAATCTTTTCTTAAGAAATCAACTGCAGTCCTCCTGCGGGCCAGGCCTTGCTCTTGCAGGGAGTGTGACACCTCCTGCACCTCCCCAATGGGCTCTCTTGCTTCCACCTCCTTTCTGTCCAAATCCATCCCTAGTTCTTCCCAGGCTTCAAGGCAACAAGTCATCTCCCTAGGTGTGGTGACGTCACGCTCCACCATGTGAAATGCATGGAATACACAGCATTTGACTCCATTTGGCTTGTGAAACCCTCTCCTGACCAACATAGCCCAACCTTCCCAGCCTTCTCTCAACCTCGCCAGTTTGCCCTGGGGACTCCAGACTCGTCCCACCTCCCAGACCAGATTGGCCCCATCATAAGCTTCATGATGCTCTGTACCTTCTCTTCCCAGCCTTCCTCCAATCCCAATTCATGCTCAGTGTCTTGTCTGTACCGACATGCTCCTTGTGAGCCAGCACTGAGATATCTTCCACACTGTGCATCTGCAGGATCTGGTAAGTAGGGGTTCCATGAGCCTTTGCTGATAGAAGAAATGACTCCTCTTATCACCCAGGCTGGCCCTGCCTTTTAATACTCCACATCCATTCTCTTTTGTCATTTCTGTCCCCAACCCCACACTCCTGTTGCCTTCTCTACATGGGGTGCCCTTCCCTCTACCCATCTACATCCCACTTACATTTCCTAACCCCTGCTCAGCACTTTATCCTGCACAAGCCTACCCCTGACCTCTGATGCATCGGATACACCATTTCAGGCCTTAACACATGCTACTTTGCAGCGTGACCTGAATTCTCCCTGTGTCTGGCTTCCTTTGTCAAATTTGTATATACCTTTCCCTACTCCTCAGAGCCCTAAGCAGAGCTAAGCACAGAGCAGCTGTTGGATAAATGTCCAGGTGATTGGAATAGGGTAACTTCCCTCTGATTATCTCCATCCTATCCATCATTCAAAGTCCAGCTTTCGCCAAGGTGGCTTCATGCATGATGCCCCACATTGATGTCATGCCTGGCTCTTGAAGTAATCCCCACTCTGTGAATCCCTCACCCTTTTGGGATGACATGTCCAAGCACACAATCCCAGTATGTGTTTATGGTCCCTTACGTGTAACCTTGGCAGATATCTTATTGTATCCCAACTACCTGGATCACTAGTGCACTCCCAGAACACCCAACATTGGAAACCATAGGGCTCCAAAACGCCCCTTGGCACTTTGCTATAGCCTATCTTGTGTTATCATTTCTTTGTGCACCTGGACAGCAGAGAATGTTAGGCCTAAAATTTGTGGCTGGGTGTGCTGTCCTTTTGGGATAATGTCCTATGCAAGTTACAACTTCTGGTCCTAGAGTTTGATGAATAAATTTCTCAGTGTAGGAGGCTGACAGTAGAGCTCTTTGAGACCAGGGAATCCATCACCAGGAGAATGGACATTTGATGAGGCACAGAGAGATGTACTTATTTTAAAGAAGGCTTGCTATTCCTGGCACAGGGTAGGAACTTAGTATATGTTGAATTAAAATAAAAACACCTGTGATCCTTGATGGCAAGTGTCTTAACCCAGTGTCCTTGAATGTTTGCTTGTGAGCCTTCTAAGAGAATTTTGAAAATCTATGTACTACTCTTCCTTAAACTTCTAAGTTGACATCTAAATTTTTCAACCTAAGTTAAATAAGCTTATTTCTTATTAATTGGAGACAGAAATGTTAATTATTCTATATGGCAGAATAAGAAGAGAACCAACTAACATTGTAATACATAGTTTATAATGTTATTTCCTAAAATAGATTTTCATTACTTTATTGATTAAAGCATGGTGTATTTGAAAGACATCAGGTGAAATTTTTGTTTGTGTTGATTTACTGTATTTTGAAATATCCAATTGTCCTGCAAAAATCCCAGTTACACTTCTTTGAAAAGTTCAGCATTATAGTCTTATATTAACTTTGGATATTCTGAGCTATGAGCCCTTATAAGCCAACATGGTCTTTTCTCTTGCAGAAATATTATAAGACAGAAGAAGACAGAAAGTCTTATGAGCTCAAGGACTTTGATTTGTCATTGATTTAAATTTATCCCATTATTTTATGCTTCCTCCTCTAGCAGAGCATCAAAGCAAGAGTTGGGATAGATAAGGTATCTCTCTCTCTTTTCTAAAGTGAGAAAAGGTAGATTCTGAACAAAAGCTCATTTTCAAGCAGATTAATGTTAACAAAAAATATCAATGGGCACTGATATCTTTATAGCAATCCTTCCCTGAGAATCATGTGGAGAGTCTTTGTGCCCCCCAGCTGGAGGAACACCAGCCCCATCCACCATCCTGGTGATCAGAACAAGAGTGTAAGTAGAAGGATGTGCAATTGCTGCTCCCCTCCTCCCCGCACGCCCCCCACCCCAGGCTGGGAGCAAATGTCTCCCCTTAGCTCTGTGGAGAGCTTAGCCCTTGTCTTCCCTGGAAAGCTGGCTGATTAGCCTGCCAGAGACAATCAGATGCTGAATAATCAAGCATTAGAAACAAAGATAGACTGAAAGGGTCACAAAGTGGGAAAGGGGACACCCAACACATCATATCAGCTCTCAGAAAAGCAGATGTCAGAGTGGCAGGAAGGAGTAAAGGCAGGACACAGGGGCTAGGACAGCCTCATTCATGGTCAGCCCCTGTGATACCTGAAAATGCATGTGGTTCTTCTGGAGCTCAGGTTCCTGGATCCCCAACCTGTAGCTTTGTCTTACAGTAGGAATGTGGTCTAGTTTTCATAATGCAAAGAGCTACAAAGATAGTCTGGCCTCATCTTTTGTGGCTCTGCACCTCCTAAGACCCAACTTGGGCTCTCTCCCCAACCATTGCTCATGCTCTGGTCTCTGTGTCTTATTCTTCTCAGACACATAAAACCCTACCTGGCTTTTGTGCCCACACAGTTACCTTCACCTTTAGAATGCCTTCCTGGTTAATGCACAAATCATTGCCTCTTCCTTCTTTCTCCAGTATGTTCATTCCTACTTGCCCCTTTACAAGAGTTTCTCAAAATGAGATCCACTTCTGTACCAGGATTACCAAAAATATTTGTGGGAAAAGAGAAAAAAGATTTCTAAGACAAATCTGGAGATGCTTATTTGATAGCTCTGGAATTTAAATGTTTATTATTGGAATTCCTATGACAATCCCTAGAAATCTAGGTGTTTATAAGTGCCCAGGTACCCTGGTGATCTTTCTTAAGTGTTATGGAGCTTGGGCTCCACCAGGATGCAGCAGGAGATTCCCTTCACGTCTCTGCTAGGGCACCCACCACATTGTACTGTAATTTGTTTACCTTCCCGTCTCCATTGGTCACTGAATTCTCAAGAAGAGAAATGCTTCTCACTTTGGTGACTCTACACCAAGCACAATGCCCAGTACTACAAACACAGTGGTGTTTAATTGTTTGTTTAATGTTTACTATCATTTGAATGTTTGTGTTCCTCCAAAATTCATGTTGAAACTTAATCTCCAATGAAATAAAACCAGAAGGCGGGCCCTTCAGGAAGTGATGGGGCCATGCATGAAAGGGTCTGCCCTCAATGATGAGATTAGTATCCTTATAAAAGGGTTTGTGGGAGAGAGTTTGCCCATTTCCCCCTTATACCATGTGAAGATGCAGAAAGAGCCCCCATCTGTGAAACAGAGAGCCTCACCAGATACCAAATCTACTGTCACTTTGATCTCGGACTTCACAGCCTCTAGAATTGAGAGAACTGATTTTCTGTTAATTATAAATTACCCAGGATAAAGTATTTTATTATAGCAATAAGGATGGATTAAGACTGTGGTCAACTGTCTATAATAAATGGTACACAAAAGAGAATTGAAGTATTGTTCATTATCCTCCTATGTTTTGACATCAATGAACCTTATGCAAAGAGAACCACCTGCTGTGATCTGGAATTATACTAACTGGCCTTGCAAGAGGCAAGGGGAAGACACAGGTAGAAAGGAGTGGTGAAACATCTTACAGGATGAAGTCAACCCCAGTGTCTGTGGACTTCTATTGACTGGTCAGGATTGTGGGAGTAGTGGTAATGTCAGCTACTATGGCCATGTGTGGTAAGGGGGCAGGCCTGGACTGTTCCCAGAGCCCAAGCAGACAATGAAAGCAGTTTAGATTGGTCTCCAAAGGTAGGCATAGATTTATGCAGTTTATTGGATTCACTATGGGGCAGTGACAGTGATACCCATTTCCGTCTTCTTCCCCAGAATAGGATCTAAATTTATGTACAGCAATAATGTATCCAGCTGAAAACTATATTTCCCAGTGTCCTTGTAGGACACTGATGAAATTTAAGCAAATGTCATTGTGTTTATCCTTTCCTC
The DNA here is from genome assembly GCF_000181295.1 of Otolemur garnettii. NCBI lineage: Eukaryota > Metazoa > Chordata > Mammalia > Primates > Galagidae > Otolemur > Otolemur garnettii. Next base: position 1,473,411 of record NW_003852421.1, on the reverse strand, counting down.
TTCCTTCATCTTGCAGCCTGAAACACAGCCTGCCAGCTGTAGTGGCCAACCTGCAGACAAGGATAGCTGCTCTCACAGGTAGCATAAAGCCAGAAGTATCACCATCTACGCTGATGTCATGGAATCAATGTGTTAGCCATGAATTACCTACCTTTGGGCTTCTTTTAAGTGAGAGACAAAATAATGAAGCCCATGAAACCCTATATTGGTTAACCCATTGATATAAAGTTTTTCTGCATATGCATTTGACCCTACTCTTGACTAATTCATATTGTTGGGATCATTTGTCCTGTGAGCTGACTGTCCAATATAGATTTATTGTTTGCTGCCTACATGACATCTTAGCAATGCAAGACTCACCTTCCATTTTATAATCACTGTGCCAAGATTCTCAGGGTCCCTGGTGCTCTCTGCTTGGACAATTCAACCCTCGGATCTTTGCTGAAAAGCAAGCCACTGGGCTCCCTAGCCACCTAGGACATCAACCAGATGGGTCTTCAAATTCTTCATTGAACTCACCGTGCCTGGGGAACCCTGGAAGATGGTTTCACAGGCTCTTTAATTTGGACAAGAGGAACAACACAGCTGGAGACTTATTACTCCTGGGATTTTCTTCCTCAAAGGCAGTTGCCTTTGAGCTTTAATTATATAGGTGTATAACTTTCAGCTGGAAGTTGACCCAAAGATTTTCTGGGTAGTGAATGCCAAGCTTATAAAGGAAAACTGGGAAAATTTCATGATGCTATATGAGGAGGAAGAAACACATACTGAACAATGTATTTTTGGAGAAATGTATAAGGATTTCAAGTTTCCTAATAAGAATGAGTTCCTGCTATAGACAAGGTCAGATGTCACCAGTGAGACTATTTAGATCAGAGATGCCCACAGGCTGCATGTGGCCCAGGATGATTATGAATGCAGCTCAACACAAAATCATAAAACTTACTTAAAATATTATGAGATACTTTTTGTGTGGTTTTTTTTAAGTGGAACTTGATTTCATAGTTCTCTAGAGTGAACTTTGTAGATGACAACATCCTATGGTAATGTCACATAAAATAAACATATGTATGCTTCCCTACCTATACTTATGAGTGGCTTAAGTTTTAGGGCTTCCAGTGTGCTATCTTCCAAGCGCAGGCAGTTGAAATGACACCATCAGATGTTACATGTGTTCTTGGAGACTTGGCAAGGCAGTGAATATCAATAATATTTCAACTTTCCATTGCAACATTAGGCATTTAATGTTACTTAGAAGCCAGGTAAGCATTCTTATTATTTGATTATTAAAGCTACTTCTATACTTCAGTGATGCCTCACACTTCACCAGTCAGGCTTTATAATTGGCCCTCTGCCTCACCCTGTATTGGCAGCCAAGATAAGGAAGAGACCAAATCTTGCTTTCTATTTTCCTGTCAATTAATTTTGATAATCAGAGTAAATATAGTTCTTATCTATTATTATTTTCTATTCCCAGCATGGCTTCTATGACGTCTCAAAAGAAAACAGAATCCCCTAAAAGAATAATTACCGACAAAAGAAAATTGTTCAATGAAAAGTAGACAGATGACTACTTTTTTGTCAAGGCAAATAGTGAGGCACTCTGCTTAAGTTGTAAGGGAATTTGTGCAAGTTTTCAAAGACTGTAATTTGAAAAGGCATCATATGCAAAAATTTGCTATCAAATGTGATGCAGTGAAGGACTGTATAACAAGGACAAAATAGCAAAACTGAAAAAAGTCTGTCTTCTCCACAAAATTATTTTCAAAAAGTTACCACTCAGGAAGATTCTATTGTAAAAGCTAGTTATGTGGTGGCATATTTAATAGCAAAAAAATCAAAACCATTTATTGATAGTTTTTTAAGCAGTGTATGGAAAGCGTGGCAGATATAATTTGCCCTCCAAAAAGGGGGCTATTTATAAAATCAGTTTGTCTCACCAGACTACAGCCAAGTGGGTTGAAAAAACTGGAAAATCTTTCAAAAGAAGTTTGGAGAGCAAAACTTCTAACTGTAAATTTTATGCTTTTGGGGATGAATTACTGCACTGATGCTACTAATACAGCTCAGCTTGCCATTTTTATTAGAGGTATTGATGAATATGTCACTGAAGAAATGGCTTCTTTAGTACCACTAAAAGACACAGCAAAACCAAGACATTTGTTAGAAGTGGTAAAAAATATGTTAAAGCAATGTTCTTTGTCCATTGTCAACATACAGGGTATAGTTAATGATAGTTACTCAGAGATTATAAATGAAAGAGAGGGATTCATAAAATTAAGAGAAGACAATGCAGTTGTCACCCAATACTCATGTATGGTGAAGTGTCTTTGGATAGTACATCAAGAAAATTTATGTGCATTCAACATAGTGCTAGAAGTTCTAGCCAATACAGTCGGCAAGAGAAGGAAATAAAGAGCATCCAAATGGGTGCAGAGAAGGTCAAACTCTTGTTCTTTGCTGACAATATGATTTTATATTAGAGAACCCCAAAGACTCAGCCACAAGACTCCTGAAAGTGATCAAAAAATACAACAATGACTCAGGATATAAAATCAATGTCCACCAATTGGGAGTCATCCAACACCAGACTCCCTGTACCACAGCCATAACTACAGCTTTAATTAGGCAAGAGACCGATTCAGCAATATTCCTAAGAGACCGACTATGGACTGCTATGTATTTGAGTGTCTTCATCCCCCTGATTAAACTTCTGGGACATAGGACCTCATTGTAATATATTGCAACATTCATTTCCACCCCTGAGTATGGATCATATGTGATGCACAGGAATAAAGCTCTCCTTTTCTACAGAAAAAAAAAAAATCAATGTCCAAAAATCAGTAGCTTTTGTATATGCCAATAACAGCCAAGATGAGCAGTTAGTCAAGGTCACAATTCCCTTCACAGTAGCATCAAAAAAATGAAATACCTAGGAATATACATACCAAAAGATGTGAAGGACCTCCACAAAGAAAAGTATGAAACCCTAAGAAAAGAAATAGCAGAAGATATTAAGAAATGGAAGAACATACCATGCTCATAGCTGGGAAGAATTAACATTGTGAAAATGTCTATACTACCCAAAGCACTCTACAGATTCAATGCAATGCCCATTAAAATACCATCATCATCTTTTCAAGATTTGGAAAACATAATTCTTCATTTTGTATGGGACCAGAAGAAAACCTGTATAGCCAAGGCAATTCTTAGTAATAAAAACAAAGCTGGGGGTATCACCCTACCAGACTTTCAGCTATACTACAAGGCTATAGTGATCAAAACAGTATGGTATCGGCACAAAAATAAAGACATTGACATTTGGAACCAAATAGAAAACCATGAGATGAAACTAACATCTTACAGCCACCTGATCTTTGATAAACCAAATAAGAAGATACACTGGGAGAAAGCATTCCTATTCAATAAATGATATGGGGAGAACTGGATAACACATGTAAAAGACTGAAACTGGATCCGCACCTCTTACCACTTACAAAGATTGATTTAAGATGTATGAAAGATTCAAATCTAAGGCATTAAACAATAAAAATTCTTGAATAAAGTGTGGGGAAAACACTTGAAGATATCAAGTAAAGGGTAGATATGGGTAAAGATTTTACGAAGACAACTTCTGTGGCAATTGCAACAATAACAAAAATAAACAAATGGGACTTAATTAAACTGAAAAACTTCTGTACAGCTAAGGAAACAACAACCAAAGCAAACAGACAACCTTCAGAATGGGAAAAGATATTTGCATATTATGAAACAGACAAAAACTTGATAACTAAGATCTACAGAGAGCTTAATCAACAAAAAAAGACCCAATAATCCCATAGATCACTGGGCAAAATACATAAATAGAACATTCTCTAAAGAAGACAGATGGATGGCTAACAAACATATGAAAAAAATGCTCATCATCCCTAATTATCAGAGAAATACAATCAAATCAAAACTACAATCAAATACAAATCAAAACTACCCTGAGATAGCACTTAACCCCAGTGAGAATGGCCCACATCACAAAGTCTCAAAGCTACAGATGCTGGTGTCGATGTGGAAAAAAGGGAACACTTTTACACTGCTGGTGGGACTGCAAACTTATATAACCTTTTTGGAAGGAAGTATGGAGAATCCTCAAAGAACTCAAATTAGACCTCCCATTTGGCCCTGCAGTCCTATTACTAGGTATCTATCCAGAAGAAAAACAATTCTTTTATCACAAGGACATTTGTATTAGACTATTTATCACAGTTCAATTTACAACTGCCAAAACACGGAAACAGCCCAAATGCCCACCAGCCCAGGAATAGATTAACAAGCTGTGGTATATGTATACCATGGAATACTATTCAGCCACTAAAAAGATGAAGAGTTTACATCTTTTGTATTAACCTGGATGGAGATAGAACACATTCTCCTTAGTAAAGTGTCACAAGAATGGAGAAATAAGAATCCAATATACTCGACTCTAATATTAAAGCAGTAGGGTGAGCTGATGAAGGGGGGGTGGGGTGAGGGAGCAGAGAGATGGGAGAAGGGAGGTGGATGGGATCAAGGTGTATGGCACACCTCTTGGGGACAGAACACAATTATAAGAAGGATTTATCTGACAAATGCAACCAATATAACCTAATTCTTTTTACCCTCAGTGAATCCCAAATAATAAAAATAAATAAATAAAAAATGGTTTATGTGCAAAAGCTTTAAAATGGATAATGTCATGTAAATTGTCATCAAGAGTGAATTTCATAAGGTCCATGAGATTGAATCATCACCAATTTTAGGAATTCTTTAAAAATACTGATGCTGACTATGGCAACATCTTTTCTGAAGTAAGATGGCTAAGACTAGGCCAGATGTTGAACAGATTTTGTGATTTGGGACATGTTACCATGTTGCTTATGGTATCAAAAACCAAATCTGTGCCAGAACTTGACAATGAAAATTGGCTTACCGACTTAGCACTTTTAGTGGATTTACCTGCTCATTTAAATGAGTTAAAGATGCTTCTTCAAGTTAAAAACCAACTTATCAGTAAATATTTCAAACCATAACAGCATTCCAAATGAAACGAAACTTATGGCAAGTTCAAATTAAGGCAAACAATTTTATGCATTTTGACACACTGGCTAAACACAGTCTTGTAAAGAGTGAAAAATATGTAGCCATAATTTTCTGATTTATAAACAGATTTCAACATTTCTAGGAAAGTAATCAATATTTTGATGCATTTGCAACTCCATTTTCTATTGACATAAATATGTTACCTGTCAATTTTTAAATGGAATGCATAGAACTGCAATCTGATGTTCAACTTAAAGAAAGATGTGATCAGATCTCTTTGTTGGACTTTTATAGGTCCTATCTTCCTAGAAACAAATATCACTTGCTTCACAACGATGCCTTATTCATGTCATTGCTGTGTGACAGCATCTACATCTTCAAGCAACTATTTTCAAGAGTGGAGCACATAAAGAGTAAAATTAGAACCAAAATATCTAATAAGCACCTTGAGAACTCACTGAGAATAGCAGCTCCTTTCATCCAACCAGGTATTGATGCATTAGTTCCTCAAATGCAACATCAAATATCCCACCAGTGTTATGTTGCCCATTTTTCTTTCCCTTTCATAATAAAAAATATCAAAAACTCTAAAGATATTTTATTACTTAGATATATATGCTTTCTATATTAGTGATTGCAAACTTGGGACCAGCTTGGTAATTTTAAAAGACTCTCTGAACAGGCTGCTGCATAATTAGTATTATTATGTGATACTTGTTTGCTTTTCTGTGGTAGGGGATATCATGAAAATTATGCACAGTCCTTTTTTATTTTGGTCATCAGCTTTCATTAGTGTTTGTGTATTTAATACGTGGCTCAACACAACTCTTCTTCCAATGTGTCTCAGAGAAGCCAACATGTTGGACACCCTGATCTAGATAAAGCTGTTAGCAGACTCTGATCCCAATGACATTGGGGGATATGTCTGTAAGTCTGGTCTACATGCTGTGCTGGGTAGAAACCTATTCTAGCAGAAAAAACTCCAAAGAATCACACACAGTCATCAAAGCAGTAGAAAAGGAGGCTGGGTTTGGGTGCTAACATGGGCTTTGGGGACCAAGAAAACAGGCTTCAAATCCTTTTGCCATTTGTCAGAGGATTAAATAAGAAGCCACATGTAAAGGCCTGGCCCTGAGGGACAAAGAATGAAACATGGGAGAGGTGAGTACAGTGTGATCTTCCTGCCTTTACCATCAAGGGACAATGGTCTGAGTCCAGCCTCCTTTGCTTACTTGCTCTGTGACCTCAGACAAGTCAGCAAACCTTTGTGAGTCTTGATTTCCCCATCTACAAAATAAGGCCAATAATGTATTAACAAGGTGATTATGAGAATTATATAACATCATGAGTCGGCTTTCCCACACAACTTATTCCTTTCTTTCCCTCTGAATCCCAAATTGCTGAGTCCTGCTGGAAAAAGTTGAGAGGTGGACACAGACTCAATCTCCGATGCTGTTAACACCATGCGGTGTTGAGCTTTCAGCCTGTGATCCTTCATTTCATTCCCAGTCAATTCCCTACAAAGCTCCTTTTATAGCTGCTCTTGCTTTCACTTTCCTCATACCTCAAACCTATTTTAACCCCTTCTCTCAGCTGAAGACCTCTGTATGGCCCACTGTATAGAAGGGATCAGAGTCACTCATACAAACTTCTGAGTTGATTCTTTCCTCTTCCTATTTTATGCGGATCTTTACTATTCTGTCTCATCTAAGAGAAAGATTTGTTTTCTGTTTTAGACTCCTCTACCTTACACCTCAAACCAAGTCATTATTTTTTATGTCCCCAGCCTCTTAAATGCACTTAAGCATTCAGAAAATAATCACAGACTGCTAGGGAGCTACCAGAGCTTCATAAGAGCTCCTGCTTCCTCAAGGTCAGTGTTTCTCACCCTGTGTGCTCTCCCTTTGGCTTCTCTTGTCCGCTTCTGGCCTTGATGAACTTCTCTGCAGGTAGGTTTGTGAATCTAGGTTACTTTCTTTCTGTCTTTAAAGACCTAGATTTTCATCTGTCAGCAGGACACTTCCACATGAGTGTCAAACTCAACATTGAACTGAACACATTATCTTCCCAATCAGGCGTGGTGCCAGTCTTCTAGGAAGCCAGCCCCAGAGTCTCACAGCCCTCTCTGCCTTCTCCCTCTCTTAATCTCCCCTGCAGACCTCCTCCCCTGCAGACCTCCTCCCCAGCAGACCTCCTCCTCCTTTCTTTTCCACATCTGGTGCCTTAGCCCTGGTTCCTCTGATACGGACTAATGAAGGGCTCTTTAACTAACTGGTCTTCCCAGCTCTAATTCCCACTCACTTCCCAACTGGTACCGAAAAGGAATGTGATGCAATTCCACACTCAATCATAAATACAAATAAATAAATAACAAATACATAATTAGGTAACCCTCTTAGCAAACTAGAAATAAAAGGCAAAGATTATCTGTCTCAAACTGGCATCCAGCACCATCATATTTATCAGTAGAACTTTGAGATAGTCTCATTAAAGTCACGAACAAGACAAAGATGCTCATCGCTACAATTAGTCTGCATAATAAAAAAAGAAATAGGTGTAACCATTACAAAGTTAGGCAAAATTATCTTATAGTACTTGTGGATTTTTTTGAGCAAATGGATGACAGAATGAATCATATGGGAAAATATTTATAATATATTGTTAAGAGAAAAATAGTGACTAAAAAAGAATATGTAAAGAATGGTCCCAATTTGGTGGGGTGAAATAAGTAATTTTTATTCAATGAATGAGGGAAATTTTCATGACAGAAGAAAATTAGGTTGCAAAAAGCCTATATACTACAATCCTAATTTAATTATATGTTGTTTTCCCTAAAATGGATCTTGAAAGATATAAACCAAAATGTTAACAGTAATCATCTTTGGGTGGTGATTTCATAGATTTTTTTTTTTTTTTGCAGTTTTTGGCCAGGGCTGGGTTATGATCCTACCACCTTCAGCATATGGGGCCGGCACCCTACTCCTTTGAGCCACAGGTGCTGCCCGATTTCATAGATAATTTTTTAAATTTTGGTTTTATGTTTATTTCACATAATTTATCAAAGAATAGGTTGCTTTTGAAACGAAGGAAATGTTATTAAAAAAAAAAGCAAACTTCTGATTTAGCAAATTCTAATATAGATACTAGGTCAAGTTTAACTTCCCTGGTGTCTTTTTCATGGCTGTCCAAAAATCGGCTACTCAACGCCCCTTCACATAGCTTCATTTATGCTCTCTTTAAAATACCTGCTGTTTCCTAAGTGATACATTTCTTTCTCTTTTTCTAAGACTCCCAGGCATAAAATACTCCTAGAGAGACTTTTTCACTTAAAAGTGATTTGTTTTGGGTCACAATCCTCACAGTTTTCAGAACTTTAGTGAATAAGTCATGGTCCCAGGATTAGGCAACAGAAGTGCTGTAGGACTAATTTTACCATTACAGTGGACAAAGAGAGGAGGACCCTATTGGCTTATTGAAGCAAGAGAATTGAGAGGGAACCTTGAACACTAAGTCATAGAGAGCACTATGTAGTCCTGGCCCTATTAGAAGTCAAGAAGATCACTAGGATGATTGAGACCCCAAATTGCCACCCAAGTGTCCAGCCCAACTAGAAACTAACAAACCCATCAGATTCAGGAGGTTCAGTTGCACCTTACAGTGACTTCATAATCACATACAATGCTATTATTTGAATCCTCTACTCTTCAACTTGACTTTGTTCCAGTTTTTAGATTTCTGAACTTCTTTTTGTGAATTCTATTACCAGCCACTAATACTGTTTGCCCAGACTATGAGCCCAGGCAGTTTCTGGGTTCCATTTCCATCCAGCTTGTCAGCTGCACATTCAGCTATGAATCAGATCATGTGGTAAGCCGTGGTAAAGTTTGTGGTAAAGTCACAAACTGTTGTTTTGAGTGTACTCTTGCTCAGGGTTCATTGTGTTTCTTAGATCTGTGCGTTTATAATTTTTATCAAATTTGGAAAGTGTTCACCCATTTCATCTTCTAATATGTTTTCTCCCTCTCTTCTTTTGGAATCCAATTACACATGTGTTAAACAACTCAATGTTATCCTACAAGTCTCAGAGGCTCTGTTAATTTTATTAAGTCTTTTTTTTTCTGTGTATTTTATTTTGGATAGCTTCTATTGCTATTTCTTCAAATTTATTGATCTTTTCTTCTACAGTGTCCAATCTGCTGTCAGGCTCAGCTAGTGATTTTTTTCCACCCCAGATATTGTATTTTTCAGTTTTAGGATTTCCATTTGGTTCTTTTTTCCCCTCTACCCATTATATTGGTGTTTTATTTTAGATCCGTGTGCATATTTATGATAGCTGTTTTAAAGTCTTTGCTCATTCCACAATAGATGTGGATTCTGGTTCTGGTTCTATTGACTGCTTTTCTACTCCAGGTTATGAATCTCATTCACTACTTCTTCACATGTCTAGCAATTTTTATTGGATGGTGATCATTGTACCATTAGGTTGTTGAGTGTGTGAATTTTGTTGTTTTCTTTTAAATAGTATTGCGGTTTGTTGTGTCAGGCAGTTATTTTTAAATTGGTTTCATTCTTTTAAGGATTGTTTTTAAGCATTATAAGGGTAGGTCTAGAGTAGTCTTTACTTTAGGGCTGGATAAGTCATCCCACTACCCTCCTTCTGAAGACTACCGAATATCTCAGCTATTTGAAATTCCCCGGCTTTGGATTATTGGGACAACAATGTTTATTGTCTCTCTGTGAGTTCCAGGAATTGTTGAGCTTATAGTTCCCCAGTAATTATTTCCCTGGTCTTGTGGGGCTTACCGTCTGCAGACACATGGGATCTCTATGCATGTCTGAATATTATCACACAAATTCCCACCACTCTGGGATCCCTGAACTCTGATCTATGTCTCCTCAGTTCAGAGAGACTGCCATGTACTATTTGGGTTTTTCTCCCCATCTCCTTGTCTGAAAAGTATGTTTTGGAAGACGTTTCTTTTGATTGTAAAGACTATGTCTTTTATTTCCCTTCTCCAGTGACTGCAGTTCCATGCTGCCTTTGTCTAATATTTCTAAATAATTGTTCTACATACTGAGTCCAGTTTTTTAGTCTAGTACCAGTTACTACAACATGGCTGGAAGTGAAATGTAAAGTTTCCCTTTGCTTGTATTTTTAATTTAAAAAAGTGTTATGGTATTATTTTAACATATACATTTCATTCCAATTTTTTGCCATTATATTTTCTTTTTTAAATTCAGATGCTGGTTATCAGATTAATTCATGTTGATATGTTTACATATAACTACTGTATGATTGGAGCTTTATTTTGAAAAAAGTTAATCTGTCCATGCTCTGAGAGTTGAATTGGAGAAGGAAGGTTCTCCTATTTATTTGCATCTTTACGTCTTTTTTTTTTTTTTTTGAGACAGAGTCTCACTCTGTCACCCTGGGTAGGGTGTTCTGGTGTCATAGAGCGCAGAACCCTCACTCTTGGGCTCAAGTGACTCTTGCCTCAGCCTCCTGAGTAGCTGGAATAACAAGCACCCACCACAATGCCAAGCTAGTTTTTCTATATTTAGGAGAGAAGGGGTCTCACTCTTACTCAGGTTGGCTTAAACTCCTGAGCTCAAGCAATCTGCCATCTCAGCCTCCCAGAGAGCCAGGATTACAGGGGCGAGCCATGACACCCAGCCTCTACATTTTTTCTAATGCTACTCTGACCAACAAAAATACTTTTGTTCCTCCTCTTTAACAAAATATGTTCATAACCTTCATAATAATTAAAAACTCTGAAGTATTTAAAAAATATAGATATTCTTCTTAGCAAAGTATCTCAAAAATGGAAGAAAAAAAATGGAAGAAAAAGTATCCAATGTACTCAGCCCTACTATAAAACCAATTTATAAGCACCCACACTTCCATATGAATGCTATAACCCAACTATAGCCCAAGATGAAGGGGAAAGAGAAGGGGGAGGGGAGGGGAGGGGGGAAGATGGGTGGAGGGGACCACACCTACGGTGCATTTTACAAGGGTACATGTTAAATCTACTAAGTATAGAATATAAATGTCTTAACACAATAACTAAGAAAATGTGGTGAAGGCTACATTAACCACTTTGATGAAAGTATTTTAAATTGTATATAAAACCAGCACATTGTACCCCATAAGTGTATTAATATACACAGCTATGATTTAATAAATCAAATCAAAACTAAGAAAAAATAAATAAAAAATATAGAAAAGTATGACAAACAGTCTAACAATATATAAATACCAATAGTCTAGATTCAAATATATTAATGTTTCTGTATCTGCATTGTATTCATGTCTTTTGTCACGGTGATAGGAAATAAGATATAAAAGGCCGCAGAAGTTCTAATCTCATGCTTTCCCTACTACCCGCTCCTCATCCTGGGAAATCACTACAAGTCAGTGTGTATTTCCCAATGCATGGTGTACTTTATGACATACACACTGCTTCATAAATAGGTAGCATTTCATGTGTTTTCAGATATTTCAAAAATGGCATCATGTTGTCTGTATACTTTTGCAACTTGCTTTGTAGATTAGTATTAGGTTTAACATCTTGATTTATTAAAATTGGTAGATGCAATTAATTTATTTTAACTGCTCTATGGCATTCTACTATAATTCTTTGTCTTTCTACTAATGGAAAATTTATTTCCATTCTTGTACATCCATGTCTCCTTGTGCTAACTTCATCAAATTGGGAAAAACTAAACATAACACTAAGTGGGGTGACAATATGGGGACGTTTTATCTTTCATACAATGCTGATGCAAGGGCAATTGTGTCTAACGGCTTGGGGGATCAATCGGTCAGAGAATCTAGGGCAGACAAATGATCACATAATTTTGCATTTTGGTTAAGAAACTTTTATTTTATTATTATTTTTTATTTTAGGCTAATATGAGGGTACAAACAACCAGGTCACAATATTTGAATTTGTTAGGTAGCAACCCTCTCATAGTTGTATGTCCTGTACCCAAAAGGTGTGCTATATACCCTCACATTGTGCCCATTAAGTGGGAGCACCCCAAGCCTCCCTTTTCCCCTTTTCCTCCTCCCTTGTTCTCCCTGCCCCCAACTTGAATTAAAATGAGTTTTTCTCCTCTGTGGGCGTGAATTAGAAAACCACTTTAATTTTGTTCTAGTCTATAAATTTCTATGGACAGTAAACAGCTTGTTATTCTAGCCATCTCAAAAACTGAAAACTGCTCTGGAACATTTACCCTTTGAGGGGGATAGAAACCTCCAGGGCCTGAAAAAATTTTTTTAAAGTATTCAAAAATGTCAGTCAGTTTATGGTACGTTCAGTTAAATCTAAAATTACTAACTTCCTGATCTCTGGCTATGTCCTGCACTAGTGATGTTTCATGACTTTCCAAAGGTATTTCAAATATGTTTTATTTAGGTTAGCTCCCTGCTACCCACTCTTAGCTCTGAAAGGTGAATCTCTTCACCCTGCACCTCCTCTTTACTGTGACGGAGCTGCTTTCTCTCTCTCTCCGCCCTTCCATACATCCCTTCTTTGCTTATGAAATAACAACTGCACCAAAACCCCGTAGTTGCTCGTTTGAATCATCTAGGGCACCTTAATAATCACCAATCCCTGGGACTCAACCCCAGAGATTCTGATTACATTCTGTTTACAGCTATGGTATTCAGCAACTCAACTTAACCAGTATAAAGCTTTCTCTAAAACATTCAATTATACATAGTATATCTCTCTATATGCTACACTTACACATCTTTATCTTTTTCAGCTTCCATTTAGAATCTAGAATTTGGGCAGACTTTTCACAGGAGCTGCCTTTACTTCAATTCCTGTTGACGAATTGTGTAAATTTAGAGAAATTATTTAATTTTGGTATTGCATTTTTCTCTCATCTGTAAAACGGAGATGATAATCACAGCACTCTTTTCAGGGCTATTGTGAGTATCAAATTAAATTATATATGCAAGTAAAATGGAAAGCAATTCACAAATGTTAATTATTATGAGTCTCCCTGCTCAACATTACCATATGCCGTTTGAATTACATCTGCATACACTTCTTGTGTGTTGACTTGTTGTAATTTCCTGTCTAGTTTTTGTATATATATTTATATAACCTAAATCTCAATTCAGTTAAGACCTTTTCAGAGCAAGAAGCAAAATATATAGTTATTTAGTGTATCTTATTTTCTCCATTTCTGAAGACATAGTGAGAAACAATAAAAACATTGAATTAAATGTATTTTTCATGTTTTTAAGACAGGGTGACCAATAAAGGACTCACTGAAAAGACATATGTATATATCAATTTCAGATTAATATGAGGATACAAACAATTAGGTTATAATCTTCAGGTTTGTTAGGTAAGGTCCCTGTTGTAGTTGTGTCCTGCACCTAGCAGGTGTGCCTGATACACTTACATTGTGCCTATTAGGTGGGAGCACACCAGTCTCCCTCCCCACCCCCTCCTTTCTCTCTCCTTCCCCTTCCTCTCTCCCCTCAACTTGAATTAAACTGAGTGTTTCTCTTATGTGGGCATGTATTAGTTCATCCACTGGCTTCATATTGGTATTGAGTACATTGGATGCTGGCTTTTCCATTCTCATGATACTTTACTAAAGAGAATGTTCTCCAACTCTATCTAGGTTAATATGAAAGATGTAAAGTATCCATCTTTTTATGGCTGAATAGTATTTCATGGTATATACATACCACAGTTTATCAATCCATTCATGAGTTGATGGGCACTTGGGTTGTTTCCACATCTTGGCAATTGTGAATTGAGCTGTAATAAACATTCTAGTACAAATGTCTTTAGGATAAAATGATTTTTTTTTCCTTCTCGGAAGATGCCTAGTAATGGGATTATGGGATCAAATGGGAGATCTAATTTGAATTCTTTGAGGATTCTCCATACTTCTTTCTAAAGAGGTTGTATTAGTTTGCAAGCCCACCGACAGTATATAAGTATTCCCTTCTCTCCACATCCATGCCAGCATCTGTAGCTTTGGGACTTTGTGATGTTGGCTATTCCCACTGGGGTTAGGTGATATCTCAGAAGTAAATGTATTAAAAGAAACATAGTGCACAATTTAAACATTTTTCTTTTGTTGTTGTAGATATTAACCTCGGTGAGGATACATATATGCTGCGTATCTTCATATGTACTATAGTGTATCTATGTATATATTCTACATACACATAAACTACATATCTGTGTGTGCACATATATAGAGGGTGCCAAAAATGTATAAGAAAGCAAAAACCTGTATTAAAATTATAACACCTATAAACATATTGACATATATAACAAATATATACCTATAATGTTTGTTATTTTGTATATTGTATCTTGCATCTCTAGTAATTGCAGAAGTCAGACATGACTTGAATAGTACAACTTTAATACATTTTTTCCTTTCTTAAAATATGTATTCATTTTTTGGCACCCTCTGTATATGCTTATAGAACATATGGCAGGAGAATATTTTTGACGTGCTAACCTATGATCTTTTTCTTCTCTGCATTTCTCCTTTCCCTCTCTACCATTTTCAATCAGATAACCCTGCTCATTGATATGTGCATCATTGTCTGGGAGGAGGAATGTGTCAGGATCAAAACCAAAAATAATCTGTAAGTCTTTTTTACTTTATTCTCTCTAAGTCTAATTTCAGAGCAGGCTAGAGGATTTGGGGCATAGACAAAAAGTCTTGCCGTGTACTGTGGAAAGCACAGAATGTTCCCATCTCTAGGCAAAAGGAAGATTTACCCAGGCTTAGGAAGAGAAGTGAAGAAGAGAGGAAGATGGTGCTGGGAGGTAGCCAGACCCCAGAGAAGGAGGCAAGAAGGGGCATTCAGGCAGGTGGGCAACCTTGAAAAGATTCTAGCATCCTAAATATAACTCAGAAAAGGTAGATAGCTTCTGGACCAGAAGGAACTGTTGTGCAGGGATGAGGGCATTCTCCATGGCAACTTGTCTGGACAGATGCCCAAGGAAGGGATTTCCCTATCACTCTCCAGGTTGGGCCTATGCATATGTCTCTGAAGCCACGTACAATTCCAGCCATTGTGGTGGAGACAGAAGCTCATAAAGACTGAGGCTCACAGGTTTGGATAGCTTAGTAGTCAAACAGAAATCATCCAAGAAATTAAAGAAAGTTCTACTTTTTGCATATTTGGGAATATGAGCTGTGATTCATTCTCACTACATTTATGCATATGCATGAGTGTACATAGCTGTTTATACTTCACATCTGTATTTACACAAAGACACAACTCAGAATGTTCTGACAGACATTACTTCTGTATTTTTCTCTCTTTTCTAGAAAGAGAAATATTCAAGAATCCTCTTGGAGTCCCTGGTAGTTGCTGCACTATTGGGAAAATATTTGTGTTACGATGGAGTAGGCAGCAAAAGGAAAATGGCACTATGAGACGCCTCAGAAAGGTGGCAGCACTGAGTGCAAAGAGCATAAAGAACCTCAGACATCCTACGTCACCCACATAACAAAATGGCAATGCAATATTGATGCTAACGTGTTCCCATTGCAGATATGATTTTGCAATAGGGGAACTAACATACAGTTGTATGGCACATTAAGAATCATAAACACAATGCTATCAATATTTTATTAACAATGACAAACTGTCACGATGACAACAGTGGCTAGTGATTTCCATAGCAGGACATGGCTAGATTGTTTTTAATAGCTCTTAAAAAGAAGGCTTTCCAGAGTTCCTCCTGTGTTGCCCGGAGTGTATATCCTCGGAGATGTGGACTTTTAATTCCCAAGAGAAAAAGTATAAACACTGGGAAATAATTGAGGACATCTGCTGAAAAAGAAAGCTGTTTGAAAGGTGGAATTGCATCTTACTCGCCATCGCCTTCCTTCCCTTTGCGCTTCCTTCTGCCTGCAGTGCAGCTGACATGGCTATTCCCAGAGATGCCAACCTGTGATGCAGCAGCAGCCTCGCAACCTTGGAGACCAAAGCTACTCAGTACAGAAAATGAAATGGAAAGACAGAAGAGGCTTGAGTTCTTGATAACTGTTTTAGGGCATTGTCCATGGCTGCTCACCTCAGACTTCTTGTTAGAAGCAGAAAATAATCTCCTTCTGTTGTAAGTCACTGAGGTTGGAGTTTTTGTCATCTGCAACTGAATGCTTCTTTAGTCAAACTTAATGTGCACAGCTATGTTGGCCTACTCTCATAAGAAATGGTATACACATAGGGAGGGTTTGTGGTTAATGATAGTGAAGGTAAATAATATACATTTTAGAAAGTTTTCTTAGTAATTTTGAAGATTTCTGGCCAAGCCCTGGTCAAATCAGATTGGACTGCCACTGCTTTTACTCATAGTAGGGCTGTGTAAATGCTCACGCCAGGAGAGGAGGTGCTGTTCTGGCATTGTTTTGCTGTTCTTATGTGCTTGCAGTATTACTATTACCTTTCGTCCAGGGTTTTTATGGTTTTTTTTTTTTAAATAAACCTTTAAAGTAACAATTTTATCTTATGAGAGTTTAATTAAAAGAATATAATGCATATGTTCACATAATCATTGTCATATAATCACATAAATTGCAAAACGCACATCTAATTTGAAAGGGAGAAGCTTAGTTTCCACAACCTCCCTTCCTCAACAGACACAAAAATCTTCCACTTCCTCAGGGCCCAGCAGGCTGTATGTGTTGTACAAAAGGAGGAAAAGCAGCATTATTCGTCTGGATGCTAAGTAATAATAGAGTTCAGCTTAGTTATTTTAGAGATTAAAATAAAGTACGCCACATTAGATATTCTAAAGGGACATTCTAAAGGAATATTGCGACTGAATCATCTGTTATAATACAGCTAGATTTTGGATACATTGCCCCCTTCCAAATTATTTTTGTCTTATGGTTAGGAATGCAAGAAAGTCTGGGAAATTTTCAAAGAAGGAAGGTAAGTAAGTTTCACATTTTATAAAAAAAAAATTAACTCAACATAAATCATGAACTTAAATGTAAAACATAAAAGCATGAAATGTTTAGAAAAATTATAGGAGAAAAATCTTTAAGATTTAGAGTGCCAAAATCATGCTCCACAAGAGAAAAAATGATAAACTGGACTTCATCAGGAGTAAAACCATTTGCTCTTCAAAAGACCCTATTATGGAGAAGAAATGTCAAACTACAGACTGGGAGGAAATTACTCTCTACTTCACAAAGAAGAATGCAGCGGCCAGAAGAGAATGTCTACTACCACATGTAAATATCAGGCTGTTAAATATGAAATGTCCAATTCCTAATCAAGAGTGTAGTTTATTATATCTCAAACAAGAAGCAGTACAGTTAATCAAAGTATGTACCTAAATTATCAACACAGTTATGCCATCTTCAAGGTAGCTTGGTCATCCCATCAGCCAAGAAGCCTGGAGGGTGAGTAGTGAAATCACAGAAGGTGTTTTCCACAGCTTGTTGAGAACTGAGTATTTTTCCTTGCTAGAAGTGGCTCAATGCCTACAAGACGTGGTAGTCAACTGATGCAAGGGCTGGTGAATACTGTACATAACAGAATTTCAAAGTCCAATCTTTGTAGTTGAGCATCATTGTTTGTGTGAAATGTGGTCAAGCATTATCTTGCAATAGGATTGGCCTATCTCTATTGACCAATCTCAGACGCTTAATCTCAAGCATTCTCATCATGTCATCTAGCTGGTTGCAGTAGACATCCACTGTAATTGATGGACTAGGTTTCGTGAAGCTGTAGTGGATAATATCAGTGCTGGACCACCAGACGCCATTAGATTTTTTTGATGAATATAAGGGCTTGGATTGTGTTTTGGCACTTCATCCTTAGCCTTTGTGCTGAATCCTTGCGACTGTCAGAAAGAATCCATTTTTTATCACACATAAGAATATGGAGTAGAAATGGCTCACTTTCATGTTGTGACAGCAAAGAAAGATAAGCTTCAAGATGATGTCTCTTCTGACACTTGTTTAATTTACATAGAACCCATCTATCCAGCTTCTTTACCTTGCTAATTTGTTTCAGATGGCCCAATATTGATGCAATAGTGGTGTCAAACCTTGTTGCTAATTCCCATATAGGTAGTGATGGATTTGCTGTCACTACAGCTTTCAGCTCATCATTATTCACCTTGGTCTTAGGTCACCCACATGGATCATTTTCAAGATTAAAATCACCAGAATAGAACTTCTCAAACTCTCAAGGTACTGTGTGTTCTTTAGCCACTTCCTTCCTCAAAGCTTCATATTTTGAGCTGTTTGCACTGTATTGTTTCTATGATGGAACTCATACTAAAAAATAACACAAACTTTTGACACATCTGTGATTTCACAAAAAATTTGAAAGATAATCACAAGCCAAAATGTGTGTTTGAAAGAAGGGGTATGTGCCTTCACAATGAAAAACAAAAACCCCAAGAAGTGTCAAGGTGAAATGCTGGAGATACCAGCTGTCAAACTTAGTACTTAAGGAAATTGTACATTTCTTACTTAATGAACTAAATATCAAAGTCTCAGTAGTATGTTTCCAGAACTTTATATCAAATTTGTTACATATTTTTATTGAATGTATCTTTAGAGCTTCTCCTTGTCTGCTGCAATGGTGTCCACTTTTGATCCGGCCTCCCTGTGATTCTTCGGCTTTGACTTTAGGCCAGACCTGGTAAACTAATCAGTCTGTAGGCAGAGAAGAGTTTTCCATGGTTGCTCAAGGAAGGACCTTCTTCTTTCCATCCATAGGTGTCAAGAGAGATATTTGTGCCTGGACTTGTACTGCCCACACTACTTCATCTTCAGGGGGTAAAGGGGAGCTGTGACATCCATTCTTTAAGCCTCATAACCTTTCCATTGCTATTTTTCTCAAATCCACCATGACTAACCTCATTATAAACTTCATCTGTTTGTGTCAGTTTCCATCAGGGGTCCAAGGCTCCCATGTTACTTTTTATCTCCTGTACTTAAATGCCCACATAGCTCACCACATTTTTTATATCCCTAACTCTCATTCTTTCACAACAGATGAAACAATGACACTGGGTCCTCTGGAAGTCATTCAGCAAAGTCCTTTATATCCTATACCTCTTCTCTGGACCTTTTTAACTTTCTTCTAAGTAAACCTAGATTTCCCCTGAGAACCTATTTATCTTACAACCCTCATAAGTGGTAGCTATCTTCTCTCCTTCAGCCCCTTAGTCCCTGAATCTGGAAATGGCCTGGGTGTCTTCCTTGCTATTCATTGTTCTCTCAAATCATTTTTCCTTCTTCCCTCTCCCTAAAATACTCCAATTTTGAATATGACCTTTGGGCCCTGTAGCCCTATGATTATAGTGATTTAGAGACCCTTAGGGAAATCTTTCTTATTTCTTATTAATTTTAGCTCTGAGTTTTCTGTCATTCTATGAAACAATACCCCTGTCTTAATACCCAGTGATTTCAATATACATGTAGATAATCTGAACTTTATCTTGATCTTCTCTCCTCCAATAGTCTTGTCCTCTATCTTATCTTCTCTGCTCATTCCCAAGGACATACCTTTGTCATTGTCATTACCAGGAACCCCAACTATAATATTTCTGGCTCTCTGACTTCAGGCATATGATAGAATTAAAATTCTCCCATTGAAGTTAGTCCTATCCACAAGACTTCTCTTGACCAGTGAATTGGGCAAAAAAAAAAAAAAGCTTTCAGGTGCAGAGCCTTATATCTCTTTCTCTTGGCATGATGATCAACAAGATTTGAATCTGGGACCATGAGTATTGATTAGCAATGAATAGAGACCTGCTGGTGACCTAGTTGGACTTACAGTTTTGTTATTTAAAGGTACTGAGAATTTGGGTTTGTTTGTTGCTGTGGCATCTTGTTCTTACTTCCCTTTCTCTCACTGTCCCTCCCATCTTTTCATATTCTTTCCTCTAGTATCTAGATTCCAACAAACCTCTATGAATGTCAGAAAACTGAAAATGACTTATGAGAATTCTCTTTACAATTTTTCTTGGTAAATCTGAAACTACTCTAAAATAAAAAGTTTATTAAAATTAATTTAAGAAAATGATGTCAGCAAGAGGGTGAACTAGGAAGCTTCAGTTCCTCCATAGAAACATTAAAACAGCAACAACAAAATCCCAGAGACTGGCTAACGTAGCTTTATAGAATCTCTAAAAATCAGTTAATGATCTACAGTAACCATGGGAATTCCTAATCTAGAAAAAAGCATTCAAGATGGTAAAAAAAAAATCTCATGACATTTTCACTTGACTTTGCCCTACTTTCTCTCCAGCATGATCAAGAAAAAGCAGCCAGTTTGGGGTTTCCTCCTTTGAATGGAAGGAGTAGAATAAAAGTTACTTATAAGGTTTTAACCTGTCTGTAAGCTTCCCATGGCACTGGTTTCTGTTTTGCCTGACTTGGAGTTCAGTTGAGGAAAGGTTGCATAGCCATGGAGGGCAGTGGTTGGTACTGTGGCATGGAAAAGCTACATGGGGGCTCGGCGCCTGTGGCTCAAGCGGCTAAGGCGCCAGCCACGTACACCTAAGGTGGCGGGTTCGAATCCCCAGCCCAGACCCGCCAAACAACAATGAAGGCTGCAACCAAAAAATAGCCAGGCGTTGTGGCGGGCGCCTGTGGTCCCAGCTACTTGGGAGGCGGAGGCAGGAGACTCACTTGAGCCCAGGAGTTGGAGGTTGCTGTGAGCTGTGATGCCACAGCACTCTACCCAGGGGGACAGCTTGAGGCTCTGTCTCAAAAAAAAAAAAGAAAGAAAAGCTACATGGGGATTGCAAACTTGCAGGTGTACACATAAAAGGATATAAATGGAACATCTGGGATGCCAATAAGAAGTTGTCAGTGAGAGCCTTTAGGAAACCAAGACATTTAAAAGCAGTCATGTATGGGGGTGGGGGGGGGCTTAAAAGCACACAAAGGCTCATGTGAGTTGCATACTCAAAAAAGTCTTGGGAGAAAATCTTAGGCCTTCATCCTGAGCTCATCCCAGGGCTCAGAATATTCTCTGTTAATTAGCAAAAGTTTTCCTGACAAGTCTGCAAAAACCAGAAGAGTGTCTGTTTTTTCAGATGCCCATTTTCAACAAAAGAACACAAGGCATTTGTATGCCTTTGTAAAAATAGGAAACTATAGCCCATTGATGACCCAACAAAATAATCTCCAGAAATCATCTCTGAACGAACATAGACATTAGATATAGTAGACAGAGACTTTAAAACAATAATCTCAAATATGTTAAAGAGCTGAAAGAAATCAGGAAAACAATATGTGAACAAATAAGAATATCAATAAAGAGATACAAATGATATACATAATTCTACATACATATACAGTTTATATGAATGAAACAAATTCTGGAGTTGAAAAATACAAATGAATTGAAAATTTTATTAGAGTGGTTCAACAGCAGTCTTGAAGAGACAGCAAAAAGAATCACACAACTTGAATATAGGTCATTTGAAACGATTGAGTATGAAGCTGAAAAAGAAAAAATGAAGAAAAATGAACAGAGACTAAGAAATTTATGAAACACCATCAAGCAGGTCAAAATACTCATTGAGATCATCCTAGAAGGAGAAGATGGAGAGAAAATGGCAAAGAGGTTATTTGAAGAAATAATAGCTGAAAACTTCCCACATTTTAGAAAAAAACTTCCCACATTTTAGAAAAGACATGGATCTACAAATCCAAGAAGCTCAACGAACTCATAACAGAATTAACCTAAAGAGACATATGCTAAGCTCATTATAATCAAAATGTCAAAAGAGAAAGACAAAGAGAATCTTGAAAGCAGTCAGAGAAAAATGACTCATATGTAAAAAAGATACTCATTAAGGTTATTAGTGGATTTCTCAGCAGAAACTTTCCAGGCCAGAATGCAGTGAAATGATATATTTAAAGTGCTGAAAGAAAAATATGTTAACGGAGAATTCTATATCAGGCAAAATTGTTCTTCAAAATAAGGGAGAAATTAAGACACTTGCAGATAAACAAAAGTTACCACTAGATCTGACCCACAAGAAATGCAAGCGGGAGTTCTTCAAATTGAAATGAATGGATATTGGGCAGTAAATTAGAGCCATATAAAAATATAAAATTCTCCAATAAAGGTGACTACATGGAAAAATATAAAAGCTTTTGTTATTATAATTTTGGTTTGTAACACCATTTCATATGTTAATAGGTACATAATACATAAAGATGTAATTTGTGACATCAATATCAAAGTTTTATAAAGTGTTATGTTATGAAGCAATAATGCAGTAGAGTTTTCATATGTGATTAAAGTTAAGTTAGTATCAATTTAACATAGATTGTTACAACTTTAGGATTTTATATGTAATTCCTATGGTAAGTATAAAAGGAGGATATTTATAGACTATACATAAAAAGAAATGAGAAAAAAATAATACATGCCACTATAAGATCAACCATAGACAAAGGAAGGCAATAATTGAGGAAGTAAAAGACAAAAAGCTGTGCTACAAAGAGAAAACAAAGAAAAAATGGCAAAAGTACTTCTCTGACAATAATTACTTTTAATGCAAATGGATTAAACTCATCCATCAAAAGACATAAATTGACAAAATGGATTTTTTTAACATAATATTCAATTCTGTGCTTCCATAGGAGACTCACTTTAGATCTAAGAACACATATAGGCTGAAAGTAAAAAGATAAAAAGTATATATTCTATGCAAGTAGTAACCAAAAGAGAGAAGGGATGGTTATACTAATATCAGACAAAATAGACTTTACTTTAAGTAAAAAACTTTTATATGAGACAAAGAAGGACATTATATAATGATAAAAGTGTCAATTGACCAGAAAGATATAACAATTATAAATATATAGACAGCAAATATTAGAACTCCAAAATATGTGAAGCAATAACAATTATAAATACATGCACACTAAATAGTAGAACTCCAAAATATGTGAAGCAAACATTAACAGAATTAAAGGGAGAAGTAGGTGACACAATAATGTTAGGAGATTTCACTACCCTACTTTCCATAAAAATTAGAACAACCAGAACTAGACAGAAGACTAGCAAAGAAATAGGGAACTTGAATAACACCATAAACCAGTTTGGACCAAACAGACATAAAGAGAACACTCTACCGAATGAAAGCAGAACAGACATTTTCCTCAAGTGAATATGGAACCTTTTCCAGGATAAGCTACATGGTAAGATACAAAACAAATATTAATAAGTTTAATAAGATTGAAATCATAAAATGGATCTTTCTAATAATAATGGAGTGAAACTAAAAATTAATAGCAGAAGGAAAACTGGAAAACTCACAAATAAGTGGAAGCTAAATAACATACTTTAAACCAACCAATTGGTTGAAGAAGTCACAAGGAAAATTAGGAAACATCTTGAGACAAATTAAAATGAAAGTACAACGCATCAAAACATATGTGATCCAACAAAAGCAGTGAAAAGAAAACAATTTATAGTTGTAAACACGTTTAAAAAAAAGAAGAAGAAATGTAACAAACCACACTAACAGAATGAAGGGATGAACAAATACATGACCATCTCAATTGATGTGAAAAAAGCATTTGTCAACATTCAACACACTACCATGGTAAAAACACTCAATAAACTAGGAATAGAAGGAAATTACTTCAACATAGAGGCCACTTTTGAAACTGGGAATAAAAAGAAGTCACTTCAACAGAAAGATCATATATGCAAAATCCACAGCTAACATCATACTCAATGTCAAAGAAAATGAAAGTTTGCTGAAATAAATTAAAGGAGATATAAACAGATAGAAAGACATTCTATGTTTATGTATCAGAATGCTTAATATTGTTAAGATGTCAATACTACCCAAAATCGTCTGCAGATTAAAGGAATCTCTATAAAAATCCCAACTATTTTTTTTTTTTTTTTGCAGAAATAGAAAACTCTATCCTAAAATTCATATGGGACTCAAAATAATAAAAATAATCTTGAAAAAGGATATAAAATTGGAAGTCTCATACTTTCTAATTTCAATACTTAGTATAAAACTACAATAATCAAAGTAGTGTACTGGCATAAATATGTGTGTGTGCGCACGCGCGTGTGTATGAAATAGAATAGAGAGTCCAGAAATAAACCCTCACATATAGGGTCAAATGATTTTCAACAAGGGTGCCATATTAATTTAATGAGAAAAGTATAGTCTCTTTTACAGTGACACTGGGAAAACTGAACATCCCCATGTAAAAGAGTGAAGCTTGACCCTTACCTTATACCACATACAAAAATTAACTGAAAGAGGATCTAAGACCAAATAATAAGAAATAAAACTATAAAACTCTTAGAAGAAAACATAGGGGAAAATTTCAAGACATTAGCTTTGGCAATAATTTATTGGACATTATATCAAAATTACAGGCAGAAAAAGAAAAAATAGACAAATTGGAGTATAGTAGGCCCTCCATATCTGGAGGTTCCTTACCCATTGATTTAACCAACCATGGATCAAAAATATTAGAAAAAATAAATAATAACATTATGACAATAAAAAACAAAAAACAGAGTATAACAGCTCTTTACGGAATATTTGCATTATATTAGGCATTATAAGTGATCTAGAGATGATTTAAAATATACTAGAGGATGTGTGTAGCTTATATGAACATACTATGTCATTTTATATCTGGGACTTGAGCATCTGCAGATTTGGGTATCTGAGAGGGGTCAGGGAACCAATTCCCTGCAGATACAAAGAAAAGACTATACATCAAAATTTAAAATGTTAGACATCAAAGGATACTATTAATCAAGTAAAAAGGCAACCTATAGAATGGAAGAAGTATTTGCAAATCACATATCTGATAAGAGAGTTATATCCAGAATGTAAGAAGAACATTCTGTAATGTGAAATAGTTCAACAATAAAAACTAACAACCTGATTAAAAAATGGGCAAGAGTCTTGAATAGACATTTCTCCAAAGGAGATATACAAATGGCCATTGAGCACATGAAAAGATGCTTCACATCACTAATCATTAGAGAAATGTAAATCAAAACCACAATGATGTATGTTTCACACCCATTGGGATAGCTATTATAAAATATAAACAAACCAGAAAGTATCAACTATTGGTGAAGATGTGAAATCGGCACCTTTGTGCACTATTGTTGGGAATGTAAAATGGTTCAGCTGCTATGGAAAATAAAATGGCAATTCCTCAAACATCTTAAAATAAAATTACCATATGACCCAGCAATTCCACTTCTGGGTTTATATCCAAAAAATCTCAAGCAGGAACTCAAATAAATATTTGTACACCCACGTTCAAAGGTGGAAGCAATCCAAGTATCCCTCAATGGATAAGCCAAATGTTATCTATCCATACAAGAGAATATTAGCCTTAAAAAGGAAGGAAATTCTGACATATGTTATGATATGATGAACCTGGGGGACACTGCGTTATGTGAAATAAGCCAGTCACAAATGAACAAATATGGTATTAATCCACTTACCGAGTTCCCTAGAATAGTCAAATTTAGAGAAAGAAAGTAGGAAGAGAGTTAGTTACCAGGTACTGGGTGGAGGAAGGGAGTTGTTTAGTGTGAGCAAATTTTCAGTTTGGGAAGATGAAAGGTTCTGGAGATGGATAATGATAACAGTAAAATAATAATCTGAATGTACTAATACCACTGAAACGTACATGTAAAAATGATTAGAATGTTAAATGTTGTGGTATGTATATTTTGCTACGCAAAAAAAAAAAAAATTGAAATTAATATAAATAATAATTCTGATATTTTCTTCCCAAATCTCAATGGGTTGTCATATGTACCACCTGGGTACATGTCCTCTGCTTTAGACAACACTAACCTAGAGGAGCCCTGATACACCAAGAAGGGTTAAGAACTTGGATTCCTCCTGCCATTGTGAACATACTATGTCATTCTGTGGTAAAGACATGGACATCTCAGGTGGTGCCTGTGGCTCAGTGAGTAGGGCACTGGCCCCATATACCAAGGGTGGTGGGTTCGAACCCGGCCCTAGCCGAACTGCTACAAAAAAAATAACCGAGCATTGTGGCAGGCACCTGTGGTCCCAGCTATTCAGGAGGCTGAGGCAAGAGAATTGCCTAAGCCCAGGAGTTGGAGGTTGCTGTGAGCTGTGATGCCACAACACTCCACCAAGGATGATAAAGTGAGACTCCGTCTCTACCAAAAAAAAAAAAAAAAAAAAAGACACAAGACATCACCTACAGAACAATTTGGATTAACTCCCAAGGGAGTGCAGTGTGTAGACCACGGAGAAGCTTCCACCACCTCTGCCATGTCATATTTGCAGTCTCCCATTCTGTCTCTCCCATACACTTAACCTTTCCTCTCCCCGATGCACTACTAGTGTATCACTTTGTTACCTATGAGCAGGTTTCATGGAATACCTACCTAGACAGTAAAAACCAAAACTGCTATTCGAAGAACAGGTGAGCGGTGTGTCCCAAAATGATTGCTTTGGTACAGAGCCATTTAGTTTCATCTTGACATGCCCTCATTTGTTTATTTGTGCAATAATGAGGGATACCATCTCCGTACCTACAAGTAACTCATTTCTTATTGATATGTAATATTTCACATATTTACGGGATACATGTGACATTTTGTTATTTGCACAGAATGTGTAATGATCAAGTCAGGATATTCAGGGTATCCATCATCTTGAGTATTTATCATTTCTATGTGCTGGGAATGTTTGAAGTTCTCTCTGCTAGCTAATATGAAATATATTGAGAGTGCCAAAAATATGTATACACATTTTAAGAAAGGGGAAAAAAACTGTATTAACATTGTAATACTTAAGTCATGTTTGATTTACATCACAAGAATTATAAGGTATAATATACAAGACAACAAATGTTGTTGGTATGCATTATTACAATTTAATAGCTTTTTCCTTTCTTAAAATATGTAGACTTTCTTAGCATTTTCTGCATAATATGTTCTTGGTAACTATAGTCCCTCTACTCTGCTATCAAACATTAGAACTCATACCTTCTATCTAACTCCAGGTTTGTACCCCTTGACTGATCTCCCTTCGACCCCCTCCCATCCACACACCCTTTCTAGCCTGATATCTATCACTCTACTCTCTACCTCCAGGAGATTAACATGTTTAGCTCTCACATATGATTGAGAGCTTGAAAAATTGAAACTTGAAAAATTTGTCTGTTTGGTTTGTTTCATTTAACATAAAGACTTTCAGTTCCATCCATTTGCTTCAAATTACATGATTTCATTCTTTTTACGGCCAAATAGTATTCCACTGTGTGTGTATACCACATTTTCTTTATCCATTCATCCATTAATGAACACTTAGCTTGATCCTGTATCTTGGCTATTGTAATAGTGCTGCAATACTCATAAGAGTGCAGATATTTCTTTGAAATACTGATATTTTCTCCTTTGGACAAATACTCAATAGAGTGATTACTGGATGCTAGGGTGTTTCTATTTTTACTTTGTTGAGAAATCTCCATATTGTTTCCCACAGTGGCTGCACTAATTTACATCCCCACCAAGAATACACAAGAGTCCCTTTTCTCTGTATCTTCACCACCATCTGTTATTTTTTTGTCTTTTTGACAATAAACATTTTTACTCAAATGAAATGATTCTTCACTGTGGTTTTGACTTGTATTTCCCTGATTATTACTGATGTGGAGAATTTTTTCATATACTTGTTGCCATTTGTGTGTCTTCTTTTGAGAAACATCTATTTATGTCCTTTGCCCACTTTCTAATGGGAATTTTTTGGTTTTTAATGTTTCAGTTCCTTGTATATTTTGGATATTAGTCTCTTAGCAGATGTATTTTCTCCCATTCAACAGTTCATCTCTTCACTCTGTTGGTTGTTTCCTTTGCTGTGCAGAAGCTTTGTAGTTTAATATAGTCTCATTTTTTTATTTTTGCTTTTGTTGTCTGTGCTTTTGAGATCTTAGCCATAAAATATTTTCCTAGACTAATATCCTGAAATGTTTTCTCTATCTTTTCTTCTAATCATTTTTTTTTTTTTTTGCAGTTTTTGGCCAGAGCTGTGTTTGAACCCACCACTCCAGCATGTAAGGCCGGTGCCCTACTCCTTTGAGCTACAGGTGCCGCCCTTCTAGTCATTTTATAGTTTCAGGTCTTATACTTAAGTTTCAAATCCATCTTGAGTTGATTTTTGTACACAGTAAGAGGTAGGGATCTGGTTTCATTCTTTGGTATGTGGATATCCAATTTTCCTAGCATCATTTATGAGAGAGGGTGTTCTTTCCCCAATGTATGTTCTTGGTAGCTTTGTTTAAAATCAGTTGTAGATACATGGATTTATTTTTGGATTCTCTATTATGTTCATTTGTTATAAGTACCTGTCCTTATACCAATACCATACTGTTTTCATTACTATAACCTTATAATATACAGTAGAACCTCTGTAAGTTGACCACCCAAGGGACTGCAACAAGCTGGCCAACATATAAGGTGTTCAACATAAGGAACTCACCAGGCCTACTGTGCTGTGGTGCATGTCCAGTCTATGAAAATTAGATCAACTTAAGGGGGTTGATCTAACTATGGAGATTCTATTGTGTTTTGACATCAGATAGTATGATCTTACCAGGTTAGTTCTTTTTGTTCAAGATGCTTTGGCTATTTGGGCTTTTATTCAGTTCCATACAAATCTGGAGGTTTTCTATTTCTGTGAAAGATGATGTTGATACTTTTATAGAGATTGCGCTGAATCTGTAGATTGCTTTGGGCAGTATGGTCATTTTAATGATATTGTTCTGATTCGTCATTATGGGATGTCTTTCCATTTGTTTGGGCCCCTTTCGATTTATTTCATCAGTGTTTTATAGTTTTCCTCTTAGGGATCTGAAAGTACGTTGTTTTTATGGAGGAAAATATTCTTCACATCCAATGAGTCCCAAGATACTTATTAGTATATTTTCAGATGAACTTGATCTCAATGTGTATACATAATACATGATAAGCATGCTGTAATCATCTCTTGCAGAAACAAAAATATCTAATTAGGTTGGCAGGTATCCAGAATTGGCGCCTTCTGAATTGACCAGTGTTAGTTAATGGATCTGATGCATCTTGGGACATTTAATTGGCATATGTGGAATCATCGTAGTTTTTGAGATGATTATTTGCTTTGTTTTTAATGTCCTTTAATACCACATTTGTTTCAAATCCTCTATCAGACCGACATATTTATTCACCTTTTCTGCATGTGTTTCCAGAATGTTTCTGTTTAGCAGAGAAGCAGTATCAATAAAATCCACTGTTTTAGTAGTTTATCAAACAGCAAAAAATAAAAAATAGCTGGCTTGTTGGCCAGAAATTTGTAGTTCTTTTCAAGAATAACTTGTAGGGGTTGATTTCCCACTTTTAAAAACATATTTTGACTTTGAGTCATCCATGAACTTGTGAACCTACATTACATAAAATCTATTCTATTTCTATATACATTTTCTCACTTAATGCAACAATAAATACCATAGAGTTATTGTTAATTCTGTTTTACAGAAAAAAGCAACTGATATTCTATGCTTCTGGAAATAAAATGTTTTCTCTTTTTCCAACTCTTGAAATTGTGATTGAACTTTCAAAATATGTTTATAATAAATTATGCCATTATTTCTTCACACTCACAACAGAGAGAAACTTTGATCACCAATGTATGGGGTGGCTTCTCTGCCAAAGTTTCCAATTCTATGTGGCCACTGGGTGGGTGTCCTGCCATTCACTTCAATACCAACACTAACCATAGTTAGTGGAGACTCCACAGACTAAGGGCTCAGTTTTACAAGGCTGCCCCCCACTTCAGATGCCAGTCATAAGCCTTAGGTTGTCACCTTTACTTCTGACTGAAGCTTATAAACCAGGGCTTCCCAACCCCTTTGCTAGGCTGGCTCACAAAACTCAGGAACACACTTACTTATAATTACCAACATGTTATTTAGTAAATGATACAAAGAATAAAGGCAGATAAAAAAAAAGTGCACAGGGCACAATATACGGGTGGGGTGCAGAACCTCCATGCCCTCTCAAGGGGCATCACCCTCCCAGCACCCCCATGTGTTCACCAACCTGGAAGCTTTCCAAACCCCATAGTCCAGGAATTACTCTGGAAGCTTCAGCATGTAGGCAAGATTGATTATTAATTTAATCTCCAGCTCTTCTCCCTTTCCCAGAGGAAGAAAGGCAGGAAAACCAGGAGGATCGGAAGGTGGGAGGTGGGTGCTAAAATTTCCAAAATTGTAATCATGGCTTGGGGTTTTCATTGACCAGCCTACACCCAGAAACCTGTCAAAAGTCATCTCATTAGCTCAAAGATACTCCTGTAATACAGGAAATTCTGAGGAATTAGCAGTTGTATGTCAGGAACCAGGGGCAGAGACCAAATATATATATTTCTTGTTACGTTATAGGAATACAATGGAGAATGTGCTCTTTTCATGGGGTGGATAAACTTCCAGTGAGGCCAATGATTTAGGGATCTGATTGTTGCTCAAGGACTAAACAATTCAGCATATTTCAGGTCAGTTTTATAATTTGGGTCAGCTTAGTGGCTAAATTTCCTCAAAAGTTTTAGGTTTCCACTTATCTGGCTTCCATGGGTTTCCTGGGCAAACAGCCACAAAGTTTTTAATCTGAAGACTGAATTAGCAGTCTCTGTCTGCAGCCACCCCACCCTGAATGTGCTCCATTAACAGCCTCTGTGCTCTGCCCAGCTACCTCTCCTTCAACTGGATCGTGGCTCACTTGAGGTCATCTGACATATAGGAGTTAAGTGGGAAGACAAAAACCTTAATTTGACTTTGCTGCTGGGTAGTCTCCTGTTGTCCAGCAGAGATAACCTAAAGGAAGTTGCTTAAAAAAGACTTGTGGCCACAGGCTGCCACTTTGAAGTCGCTGCTTATAATAACATTATTTTGGGCTGCAGAAGCAGTTGACGTTTTCAGCTCAGAACGTCTCAATGACTAACTCTCAGTGAATTTAGATTGCAGAACACAGGCATAAAAAGTCGCACTTTGCAAAGTCATCCCCTTCATCTCTGCCTGTATATAAACTAGCTATAATCAATGTTAATGGTCTCTTTTACAGGACTTTGTTGAAAATAGTCAGAAGGCGGCAACATGCATATTTACTGTCAGTCTTGTCCACTGATATGCCCTTGTATGGTACATAATATGACCTCATAGGCAGGGCTGGAACTAGGTAATGTGAGAGAAGTGCTCATTTCAGGTGTTAAATTTAAAAGGACACACACACAAATCGTCACTAATCAAGGTAAATATTCACAAAATATTTTAATCACAAATATTTTAATGTGATTAAAAAATAAAAACTGGCTCAACGCCTGTGCATAGTGGTTACGGTGACAGCCACATACGCTGAGGCTGGCGTGTTTGAACCCAGCCTGGGCTAGCTAAGTAACAATGACAACTGTAACAAAAAATAGCCAGGTATTGTGGTGGGCACCCTGTAGTCCCAGCTACTTGGCAGGCTGAGGTAAAAGAAACATTTAACCCCAAGAGTTTGAGGTTGCCATGAGCTGTGACACCACGGCACTCCACCATCAGTGACATAGTGAGACTCTGTCTCAAAAAAAAAAAAGAAAATAATAAAAACCTAATGCAAAACAATATGATGCAGAACATCAAAATTTTACATAAACAGAGGATAAATATTGCTGATTTTTCTTTTCTTTTCTTTCTTTCTTTTTTTTTTTTTTTTGAGACAGAGTTTTACTATGGTGCCCTTAGTAGAGTGCTGTGGCATCACAGCTCACAGCAAGCTCAAACTTTTGGGCTCAAGATTGAGAGTTTGAGAACTCAAGATTCTCTTGCCTCAGCCTCCCAAGTAGCTGGGACTATAGGCCCCAGCCACAATGCCCAGCTATTTTTTGGTTGTAGTTGTTATTGTTGTTTGGCAGACCTGAGCTGTATTTGAACCCACCAGTTCCAGTATATGTGGCTAGTGCCCTAGCCACTGAGCTACAGGAGCCAAGCCAATATTGCTGATTTTTCTTTTTGTATCACTTTTTTTTTCTTTTTGTATCAATATGGCCTGGCATGGTGATGCTGGCAGTTGATAGTTTTGCTAACTATTTTACAACTGAAATAAGTCACCAACTTTCTAACATGCAATATTCAAGCCCTCATTGCTTTCTGCTGCACAGCTTTGAATAAAACACCTCCAGAATCCCACTACTGGTTACTAAATTATGTATAGGATTAGGTTCAGGGGTGCAGGAAAGAAAAATTCAGAGTAGCAGGACCTACTAGAGGAAAGTTTACCTCCCTTTAAGGTAAATGTAAGCAGACCAAGGTTGATGTGGTGGTTACATGATTACCAGGGACCCAGGATTCTTCTTTCCTAATTCTGCCTTATCACCAACATATAGCTGTTACCTTATAGCTCACAAATGCTGTTCTAACGCTAGCCATGTTCCAGCCAGCACGAAGATGGAAAGTGGAGAAAAAGGCAAAGTGCACCCTCTCACTGTCTCTCAGGAAGGCTCCTTACAAACTGCCAAATGTGCACACTCATTTGCCAGAACCAACAAAGCTGAATCTAGCTGCAAAGGAGACTGGAAAACTCAGCCTTTGTTCTAGGTGGCCATGTGTTCAGTTAGAAATGCTATTAATATGGAAGAAAGAGAGATCAGACACTGGGAACACAAGTCTCTTAGAAACTGTAAAGAACTTGGCTGTATTCATTGCACCAGCTTCAAAAGGACTGCAATAGAACGAACCAACCACCCATGGCCAAGTAATCACTACTGCTCCCAAGCACTTCCTATGCTGTGCCTTTGACCATAGTTTCAGTTACCTCTGATTAACATTTATTAAGATCTATTGAGCTGGCTTGGTGCCAGTAGCGGTTACAGTGCCAGCCACATACATCAAGGGTGGCGGGTTCAAACCTGGCCTAGACCAGCTAAACAACAATGACAACTGCAAAAAAAATAGCTTGGCATTGTGGTAGGTGCCTGTAGTCCCAGCTACTTGGGAGGCTGAGGCAAGAGAATCTCTTAAGCCTAAGAGTTGGAGGTTGCTGTGAGCTGTGACATTACACCACTCTACTAAGGGCATCATAGTGAGACTCTTGTCTCAAAAAAAAAAAAAAAATTAAGCCTAAGAGTTTGAAATATTAACTGATGGTTCTTTTCTCACTATATCTTCCCATCAATCAGCTAGCTATCCATTTTCACTCTGTTACTTTCAGAGAAGGGATAAAATAGTAGGATGCAAAAGCTTAGTATAAAATTCTTGCCTTTTGGATTTCAAAACCCTAAGACTCAAGATCCATTTGGAAGTCTGCATCCCAGACAGAGCTATACACCTCCCCAATAGTTCCCCCATGTAGGCCTAGATACACATTCCTGGGCTGAAGGGAGAATAAAAGTCAGGGGAAGCAAGAGAGTTAGATGCCGAAAGGGAACCAAAATTGGTGGTTGGGGAGATGGGGATGGAATCACCTACATAAGCTTAGGATCTAAGAATAGACCATACTGTGTCCTCAAAGACCAGAGAAGAGACCAAGAGGCCTGAAAAATGCCTGCCATGTGGGTTTCTGAGAAGAAGAGATGTCTCTCCGTGGCATGTACAGTGCATTGCTCATGACCTTCCAGAGAAACAGAACCAATAGGATATATGTAAAGAGATTCCTTACATGGAATTGGCTGTCACGATTATGGAGGCTGAGAAGTCCCACAATCTGCCATTTGCAAGATGGAGACTTTGGGGAGCCAGTGGTGTAAATTCTAGTACAAGTCTAAAGGCCTGAGAAGCATGAAAACTGACGGTATAAGGTTCAGTCTGAGAGAAGAAGAGTGATGTCCCAGCTCAAGCAATCAGGCAAAGTCAGTAAATTTTTCCTTCCTCTGGTTTATTTCCTTTTGGTTCTATTTGGGCCATCAATGGACTGAAAGCTGACTACCCACTGATTCGAGTGCCAATCTCATCCAGAAACATCCTCACAGTCACACCCAGAACAGTGCTTGACCAAATATCTGGGCACTCTGTGGCCCAGCCATGCTGAGACATAATTTAATCATCACATCCAAGCCAAAGCCTCCATGTTTCCTACAGCCAGACATTCTATTCCAAGTGCAACAAGGTGCCATTGAAGAGTTTGATCAGCGAGAGACAGGATGTGATGGACATTTAACAATACTACTAACAATAGAAGCATGAACATGTGTAAATGCTTCTGGAAAAGTCTGTCTAGAGGAAGGGCTGAAAATCAAGGAATAAGAGGGTAGCTGAAGCAGATATGGCAGGCTGGGGAGGGGATAGTCTTGGGCAGAAGTAAAAACACACCTTTGATTGTTAAAAAAAAAAAAAGTAGAAGAAAGACTGGGCAATAAATCTTAAGTGGGGTATCAGGATTTTAGAGAGTTCCCTGAGTAAAGAAGTGTAGAATGGAAGGCAGGAGGTTTTGAGGAAGGTGGAAAAGTTTAGACATAGCCAATGTGGAAAATGGGAGTAAGTGGTGGTCAGCAGCACACGAGGGTTTTGCAGGCTTGGGGGAAGCTGAAGAAGGTGAATGGGAGGCAGCATGGTTTGCCCCACTGGGATCCACGGGAGGGACAGGTATAGAGGAGGCAGACGCTGGGATCAAGGCTGAGTTGGTGTTTGTGGCAGGTACAAGGGAAGGGCAGAGTAGAGCCCCAGTCTTTAAACTTGTCTGCACCTTGGAATCACCTGCAGAGCTTTAAAAATATACTAATGTCTGGATTCCAAAACAGACATTCTGGTTTAACCGGTCTGGAGTCCAAGTTTGAAGAGAATTGGGGTAGAGGATAGTGGCAAAAGTGGCTGGAATTGACCGACCTGATCCGGGTCAGGGAAAGAGGGGTACTTAAGGGTGAAAGTATGGAGGAAATAGAGGGGAGTCTCAATCAGCTGGAAAAGAGTCGCCTTGGGATGTCCTGGAAATGTAACTGTAATAACAGCTTTTCTCAGTTTCCAGAGCTAAATTCTCCCAGGTGCCTTCTGTGGGTCATTGTTTATCTGTGTAGACATGAAGAGACTTTTTTTTTCAATCAGGCTCAAGTGAAGTTCAAACTCATGGCCCCTGACTTGCAAGGCCAGGGCTCTAACCACTGAACTATGATGCTCAGACAAGACTATTTGTACTCCAAATAGTTCTTTCCTGGTAATTTATATGGGTCTTGTGTGCTTTACTTTATAAGGCATTCTTACACAAGCCAAAATGAACTTAGATTTTAGACACAAAGCATCTCCTTCCACCTTCTAAAGTCTAGAATGTTATGGACTCACTGTTTGTGTCCTCCAAAATTCATGTTGGGTTCTAATTCCAGCATGCTGGTATTTGGAGAGGGAGCCTTTGGGAAGTGATTATTGTCTTTAAAAAAGGAACCCCAGAGAGCTCTCCTGCCTTCTTTCTACCCTGTGAAGATACAGTGGGAAGTTGCCAGCCTCCACCCTCACCAGAACCCAGCCATGCTGGCTCTCTGATCTTGGGACTTTCGGCGTCCATAACTGTAAGAAATAAATTTCTATTGTTTTCTAAGCCACTCACCCTGTGGTGCTTTGTTGTAATAGCCCAAACTAAGATAGAAAGACTCTTCTGGTGGCTTTGGGGGGATGCATTATTATTATCAGCATTGTTGGGTGAAACAGCCTCTGGTAAGAGATGCTGATCCACCTGGGACAAATGTCCTGTTCTTAAACCAACTTCTATCCCTATCTCCCTGCCTCCAACCCTTTTGCAGTGGCCCTAGCAAGTAAGGGAGCCCTATGGAAAAGGTGCCAATGGACAAGCTGAAAATGTTTTTTATCATCCTCAGAGATGATACAGACGGCACAGGCCTAGCAAATGCAGGTTTTAGATGTGGCCACACTGTCTTTTCTTATTCTATGCTCCATTGACTAGAAATCTGATTCCAAACCCCTCAGGGAAGCTGCCCTAGTCCCTAGCTAACACCAGATCTAGCAGTACCTGGCTGGGTCCAATCTGGTAGAGCGGTAGGTCTTCAACTTGAGTGCTGTCTTAGTCTTTTCAGGCAGTTGTAACAAAAATATAGATTGGGAAGCTCAAACAACAGACATTTATTTCTCACTGTTTTAGAAGCTGGAAATTTCAAAAGCCAGGCACTGTCAGATTTGGTGTCTGGTGAGAACTATCCCACACCTCCATGCCAGGTACCTTGAGGATTAGCACAAAGTGTAATTTCTCCAGGGATGCCCACTTTCTTCCTAATGGAAGGGAGAGTGTGCTTGAAAATTTCGTTGTATTCAGTATAGTGAGACCAACAGATCAGGAGATGACTGTTATTGAAAACATAGTTTGTCACTCACAGTTCCTAAGGAGGGGGCACACCACACCATGCAGGGCCACACGAGGAAGCTCCAGGGTTGTTGGAAGGCAGAGGGGGACACTGCGGCAAGAGCCATTATTGTGGAAAGAAACAGGTGAGACAGGATAAGCATACACTACCCCTGGGTGCAGCCCACCTCTTTTTCCCTCTTTGCACCTTGATGGGCAGCCCCATGAGGATATGTGTAAATCACCCAGCCCCCACCTTTTTGTAAGCAGTTGCTCCTTGGCTACCTCATGAGGCTGTCATCTGAAAGAGGTCCTCCCCTGACTTTGCCCTCGGCACCAAAGCCCCTGGATCCATGAGGGTGGACACAAAGTGTGGGCCCAGCCCAAGAGTCTCAGTAACCCAAATCTAGCAGTTGTGCCCTAATGAAATGTCATTTGGGGGCTTATCACATCGTTAGAAACACAGACTTGCCAGATTGCTTGGCTTCATTTTGGGGTTGAAAAAATAGGGTCACCAAAGATACAAAGAATGTCCCCAAGCTGTAAGCCCTCCCAAGGTGAGAATGCCCTACCCCGAGCCCTAGCTCTAAGACCTAACACTGTTAAAACTGCATTAGTTCCAGGACTACAAAGTTTCACCATTCAAGCTATAAGGGTGACCTATCAGTGGGACATTTACTCTTTTAGGAAAACTTAGTTCCTCACACTTCAAAGGCTGCTTAGGAAAACTCAGGCAATAATGAAAGCAAGCACCAACTTTAAACTTTAGCATGCTCCCAGCCTTTTCTCATTTGTCACATCAGCTAGGTCTTCTAAGAAAAAAAAAATTGTTAAGAGCGGGAGCTGACAACTTGGTTTTGGCGTGTGATCTATAAAAGCAAATAATGGAATGGAGTTGATTTCTGGTGCAGGGAAGAGTTGAGTGATACAAGCCCTAAGTGGAAAATCAACTTCCCAGTAGCTTTCTATAGCCTGGACAAACGTATAATTTATTCTCTGATAGCTGGACTAGCAAACTCGCAACAGGGGGTATCATGCCATAATGCTGTTTGTATGAGGAATCTGAATTTCAAAGGACAGTCTTGCCCAGAGAGATACCATCCAGAACAATGTGGGTTTAATTAAGGTTTAGAACCATGCTTTATTCACCGGGGGTTGATAGGAAGGCTCCAGGTAAGATTTTATTTGGTAATTGATTATTGACCAATGGCAGGGTAAGGGTGGCTGGTTTGCATATTTCACTATTCATGATCTTCCTACTAAAGGAATCAGAATGACAGCAGGCACTATCTCTGTCAGCCTGCTGTTTCTGAGGGGAAAGGAGGTTTTGTAAGTGGATAAATAACCATCATTCCATTGCCTTTTTCACCTGAACCTAATATACTATTAAAGCCAAGTGAGGGAAATATTTCTCTAAAGAAAAGGGCACATTCAGGTGAGATTAATTAACCCAAATAGCAAACATCCACTAGGGCACCAAAATACAGGGCAGTGAGCAGACCCCGCTCAAGGAGAAGCCGAGCAAAGTCCTGGGAGGGCAGTGCAGGCTCCTCAGCGTGAGCTGGGAACCCTTGGTTCACAATCCACCCAAGAAGGGACCTGAGTTGAGGCGGTATCAGGACGCCAGGGTTGTGGGTGCTGGGTGGCACTTACTTGTCCACCCAGGTGTACAGGATGCTGAGAAGAGCTTTGCAGCTGAGGGTTTCTGGAATTGACAGAGTCAGGAAAGGTATCATCGAAAGACGGGTAAGACAAAGGTACAGCTCAGTACGGCAGAGTACAAAGCTTTTCTTCAGAGATCCCAGTCTCCCACTTTGCATTTCTTCTTTCCAATGACATTTTTTTTTTTCCCAGCTGCCCCACTTCCACCCCACCCAAATAAAACAAAACAACTTTTGGTACCCAGTGCTTACTCCCCACTTCCTTCTAAAATTGCTCTCAGGAAAGTCTCCAATACCAATAATGCAAACTTTGAGAAGATGTTAGTTTAAATATTAGGTCTTGTTTTTAAACATATGGAAGTCCAGTTATCCCAGTCTTATTATGGAAAAGACTTCTTTCTCCATTGAATTACCTTTGCTCCTTTGTCAAAGACCAGTTCAATATATTTGTGAAGGTCTATTTCTAGGCTCTCAGTTCTGTTCCACTAATCAAATTGTCTTTCTTTTACCAATATTACGCTACCTTGATAATTGCAGCTTTTTAAATTTTTATTTTATTTTATTTGTATTTTGGATACAGAGTCTTGGTCTGTCACTGGCCTACAATGCCAAGACCTCAACCTAGCTCACAGCACCTCAAGCTCCTGGGCTTAAGCAATCCTCCTGCCTCAGTCTCCCAAGAACCTGGGACTACAGACATGTACTGCCATACTAAGCTAATTTTTGTACTCTCTCTTTTTTTTTTTTTTTTTTTTTTTTTTTTAGTAGAGACAGGGTCTCACTCTTGGCTTAGGCTGGTGTTAAGCTCTTGAGCTCAAGAGATTCCTCCCAAGTCGGTCTCCCAGAGTGCTAGGATTGTGAGCCATGTGCTCAGGCAACTGTAGCTTTCTACAGTAAGTTTAAAGTTGGGGAGTGTTAGTTCTCTGAATTTCTTCTTTAGCATTGTGTTGATGCTGGGTCTTGTGTCTTTTCATATAAACATTGAAATTTTTTTTCAATATTGAAGAAATAACTTGTGAATTTTTATTTGGATTGTGTGAGATTTATAAATCAAGTTGGAAAGATCTGGCATCTGAACAATATTGAGTCTTCCTATCCATGAGCATGGAAGATTCTCTCCATTTGTGTAGATTTTTGATTTATTTCACCAGAGGCTGTTGGTTTTCCTCATATAGATTCTGCAAATATTCTATTATATTTGTACCTAAGGGTTTTTTTTTTTTTGGTATTAATGCAAATGGTACTATCTTTTGAATTCTAATTGTTTATTGCTAACATATAGAAAGGTAACTGACTTTTGTGTATTAATCTTATATCCTGCTACCTTGCTATAATCATTTATTATATAATTTCAGAAGGTTTCTTTTTTCTTTGTCAATTTTTTTTTTAATGTTCAACATTAACATTCAGGTTATTTGTGAACAAAGACAGTTTTATTTCTTCCCTCTCAATCTGTATGCCTCCCCCCCTTTTCTTACGGCATTACTAGGACTTCTAGTTCATGTTGTGTAGGAATGGTAAGGGGAACATCCTTCCCTTGTGTTTGATTTTTAGGGGGAAAGCATCCAGTTTCCCACCAGTGAGTATGATGTTAGCTGTATGTTTTTGTAGATGTTCTTTATCAAATGAGGAAGTCCCCCCAATTTGCTGAGGGTTGTTAACATGAATGTGTGCTTTTTCTGCATCTACTGATAATGATTTTTCTTCTTTAGCCTGCCAATATGATTAATTATATTGAATTTTGGATGTTGAATCAGCCAGATATATATCTCTAATAAATTCTACGTGGTGGTGGTGTAATTTTTTTTATCCATTGTTGGGCACAATTGGCTAACATTTTGTTGGAGTCTTGCATCTATATTCATAAAATAGATTGGTTCATAGTTTTCCTCATAAGGGAAATATAATGTCCTTATCTGGTTTTGGTATAAGGCTAACACTGACCTCATAGAACGAGTTAAAAGTGTTTCTTCTGCTTTTATCTTGTGAAAGAGATTATGGAAAATTGTCATCATTTCTTTTTAAAATGTTTGGCAGAATTTCCCAGTGAAATCATATGGGTCTATTACTTTCTTTTAAAAAAAATATTATTAATTATTTATTTGGTTTCTTTAGTAAATATATGTATATTCAGATTATCTGTTTCTCCATGTGTGAGTTTCACAGACTGTGTCTTTTAAAGAAGTGGATTCATTTTATTCAAATTATTAAAATTGTTTGATGTAGAGTTATTCACAGTGTTCTTTTATCACTCTTTTAATGTCCATGTGATCAGTAGTGATAATCCTTTTTTTGTTTCAACTGTAAATATGTCTTTTCTCTCTGTTTCTTGGTTAGACTGGCTAGACTTATGGATTCTATTCACCTTTTCAAAAAAACAGCTTTTGATTTAGTTAATTTTCTCTATTGATTTCCTACCTTTAACTTCATTGATTTCTGTTCTAATTTTTATTACTTCTTTCTTTTCCTTTCTCTAGGCTTATATTGTTCTTCTTCTTTAGTTTCTTGGGTGGAAGTTTAGATTTTTGATTTTAAGTGTTCCCTTTTTTCTAACATATGCATTCAATACTATGGATGTCATATTAGATACTGCTTTCACTCACTGCATCCTACAAATACTAAGTTATATTTTAATTTAATTTAAAATATTTAAAATTTCTCTTGAGAATTCTTTTTTGACCCATAAGTTATTTTTTTGTCTTAAATTTTTTTTTATTAAATCATAGCAGTGTACATTAATACTATCATGGGGTACAGTGTACT
>NW_003852421.1:1418279-1419507 GCF_000181295.1 Otolemur garnettii | reverse complement strand
CAGGGTTGCTACCAGTCGGCCATCTTCCCAGAATCCTCTCTGTGCTTTCTTTTGATGAGGGTTAGCATGGTATATTTTTCTGCATCTCTTTATTTGTAATCTGTCTATGTACAAACATGTTTCTTATAGACAACATATATTTCAGTCTTATTGACCCACTCTGACAATTTCTGTCTGTTAGAAGGTGTATTTAGATCATTTATATTTAAAGTGATTATTGACACAGCTCCCCCAACTGGCTGGTAGCAGACAGTAGTGGCCGGGCTGCAGGGACATTGGTCTTCCAGGTGCAAACTCCCAGTATACCTGCTCATTGGAGAAAGAAGGACTTCAGCCCTGTTGGGCCAACAGTGACTGGGCGTGAAAAGGAGCAAAATAGAGAAAGAGACTCAGACCCCTAGTCCAACCCTGATACCGGACGAGCCTTTTTGACTTCACAGAGCATTGGAGCAAGCCAAATTTGAGCAGCTAGTAGACCTCTGCCTTCTAGTTACTGGAGACCTTTTGAACTCTCCCACTTGAGAGTTCATACAGACTGGGTATATTGGTCTGGAACCCCTAACCTGGGCCAATCTCCCAAGGACCCCCTCGGTTGATGCCTTGGTTGTGTAGAAACAGGAAGGGTTGATTTTCCTCCTCCAATAGATATACACAGGGGATGGGCTGTCTTAATTGCTTGTATTGCTCCACATTTAAGGCTCCACCAAAGTCACTGATCTACTAGGATTGGAGAAGAACCAGCTGAACACAAGACAGAGCCACCTAACCCCACCACACCAAGCAGGTTTCCTCAGCCTCAAATTGTAATTCTATATGAGTCTTTTGCAAAGCTATAGGGGGAAAGCTTCAGCCATCAGTCCCAGATCCTTGACAAAGGGCTGGTTAACCACAACCCTAGGAACTCCCAATCCAATTTCACTTTATCTGCCATTCTAGCAAACGGTGAAAAACAAACATGATGTGGAATCTGTGGAAAGACTCTGGCAACACGAATAATCAGAGTAGATCAACTCCCCCAAGGAATGATATGCTAGATACAGCACAAGATCCCATTCATAAGCAAATGTCGGAGATGTCAGAAATTGAGTTCAGAGTCTGGATAGCAAACAAGATCAACAGAATGGAGGAAAGGAGGGAATTAGAATTTCAAGAAATTATTCAAAAGATGTCTCAAGAATTCAATGATTTCAAAGATAAAATGACCAAAGATCTTGACGCATTGAGGCTT
>NW_003852421.1:1388255-1416465 GCF_000181295.1 Otolemur garnettii | reverse complement strand
TGGAGCTGGAAAATATTCTTCTTAGCAAAGTATCTCAAGAATGGAAGAAAAAGTATCCAATGTACTCAGCCCTATTATGAAACTAACT
Organism: Otolemur garnettii; assembly: GCF_000181295.1. NCBI lineage: Eukaryota > Metazoa > Chordata > Mammalia > Primates > Galagidae > Otolemur > Otolemur garnettii. The sequence goes on along the minus strand of NW_003852421.1, from coordinate 1,416,377 downwards.
TATAGCTTTCAAAGGAAAGCTATAACTCAATTAAAGCCCAAGAATATGGGGAAAGGGGAGAGGGAAGGGAAGGGAGAGAGGAGGGTGAGTGGAGGGAGGGTGATTAGTGGGACCACGCCTATGGTTCATCTTATAAGGGTACATGTGAATCTTTCTAAATGTAGAATATAAATGTCTTAACACAATAAAGAAAATGACATGAAGGCTATGTTAACCAGTTTAATGAAAAATTTTCAAATTGTATATAAAAACAGCAAACTGTACCCCATGATTGTATTAATGTACACAGCTATAATTTAATTAAAAAAATCGATTATTGACATAGTCGAATTAATATTAACCACATTCATAACCTTTTTATTTATTACACTAGTTCTTTATTTCTTTTTTATCTTCCCCTCTTTTTCTGCCTTCTTTGGTTTAATTATTTTGTATAATTCTCTCTTAGCATGTAAATTATACTTTAATATGTTCTTTAGTAACTTCCCTAGAGTTTGCAACATTTATAACTAATTTAAGTCCATTTTTAAATAATGCCACACACTTTATGAGTAATTCAAGTACCTTATAACAGAATATTCCCAAATTCTTTCCCACCTCTTAAAACCCTGCTGCCATTTTTTTCACTTATTCATCTAACATTGTTGCTATTATTGTTTTAAGCAAGCAGTTAGAAATTAGGAAATAAAATAAATATTTTATTTTATTTTATCTTTATTTGTTCTGTGATGCTCCTCCTTCCTTTTGGTAGTTTAGAGTTTCTAGCTTATACCATTTTCCTTTTCTCCAAAGAACTTCTTCTGTTACTTTTTACAAGGTAGATCTACCAGTAACAAATGTCCTCAATTTTTACTTCAGGAAGTATTTCTCCTTCACTTATGAAGGATAATTTTGCTGGATACATAATTCTATGTTGGTGATTTTTTTGCTTTCAATATTTAGAGATTTCACTCTACTTTTTTTCTTCCTCGCTTAATTTCTTTAAAGACGTCTGATGTAAGACTTATCTTTGCTTTTTTATAAGTAAGGTGTTTTTTCCCCTCCAGTTTTTTCAAGATTTTCTCCTTGTCTTTGGTTTTCTATGGTTTGAATGAGCTATGATTGTTGGTTTTTTTGTTTGTTTGTTTGTTTTAAATTTATCCTGATTGATGTTTCTGCCCTTTGTAGCTGTGCTTCAGTTTCTGTCATTACTTTTTGAAAGTTCTTAATCATTATTACTGGAAATATTTCTTCTTCTGTTTATTCTTCTCTTTCTTCTCCTTCTGGCCTTCTCTTTATGTGCATCATCACACCAGTTGTAATTGTCCCACAGTTTCTGAATATTCTGTTCCTTTTCTACCCCATGCTTTTTTCTCTCTGTATTTCAGTTTGGGAAGTTTCTATTTAAATATTGTAAATCTCACTGATTCTTCCTTGACTGTGCCCATAACAGAATGAGCCCATCAAAGACATTCTCTATTGTTGTTACAGGGTTTTTGATTTCTTTCATTTTATTATGAGTCTTTCTTAGAGTGTCTCTCTATTTAAATTACCCATTTGTATGTTGTTCACTTTTTACTCTGTTACAGTCTTCAGTGTATTAAACATAGTTATTTTTAATTTCTAGTCTGATAATTCCAAGATCAAGATCAGCATTATATGAGTCTAATTCTGATGCTTGCTTTGTCTCTTCAGACTGTTTTGTTTGTTTTGGTTTTGGCTTTTTACCTTTTTTTTTTTTTTGCAGTTTTTGGCTGGGGCTGGATTGGAACCCAGCACCTCTAGCATATGGGGCCTGTGCTCTACTCCTTGGAGCCACAGCTTTTTGCCTTTTAGCATGATTCAAAATTTTATTTTCAAAACTAGAAATAATTTCTTGGATAATAGAAATGGAAGTTAAATAGGCCTTTAGTGTGAAGTTTTATATTTATCTGGCTAGGAGTTAAATTATGTTTAATGGTTGGTATACTTGGAGGTGTTAGAACCTTCAGTTACATTTAACCTCCTTGCTTTGTGTTCTCTGTTGTCTTGGGATTTCCCTAGAGACCCCTTTTTAAATAGAGTTTTAGCCGGATAGTTCTTTCTGCTGCAATCTTTTACTATCCTACAGGAATTTGTTTATGTGATAGGAAGGTATGAGGAGAGGAAGAGTTCCTTATAGGCCAATGATTAGGACTTAGTCTTTTTTTTTGAAACAGAGCCTCAAGCTGTCCCCCTGGATAGAGTGCTGTAGCATCACAGCTCACAGCAACCTCAAACTCCTGGGCTCAAGAGTCTCCTGCCTCAGCCTCTCAAGTAGATGGGACCATAGGCACCCGCCACAGCACCTGGCTATTTTTTGGTTGCAGCCATCATTGTTGTTTGGCAGGCCTGGGCTGGAGAACCCAGCACCTTAGGTGTATGTGGCTGGCACCTTAGCCACTTGAGCCACAGGTTCCAAGCCAGGACTTAGTCTTTTAATAATCTTGTGTCCTTGGGCTGTGACGTTCATAAGTTCATCTCAGCTTTTTCCTCCTTACATGAAACAAGAAGGTTAGAGACAGATGGATTTGGGTAGTTGTCTCCCTCCACACTTGTTACATTTTAGTAAAGTAATTTTCATTGAGGGAAGGCCTTTGTTAATGGGAATATATTTTTTCTGGGTATATTTAAAATGATTACTTTTTCAACTGCCTGCTGGAAGCAGGAGGGGATTATTCTTGATCCTCACTTTAATAACTTTGTGGAACTCCAGGAGATGAAACTCATGGAAGTTTGGACTTTCCCACCTGCCCCAACCTGGGTCCCTAGAGGTTTTTAACTCACATGTTAGTCCACACTTAGCTTCCAGCAATTCATCAATTATCACTAAAGTTTTCCTGCCTATTAGTTACTTGTTATAGAGGGTTCTGCTTTCAACAAACTGTGACTCTCCATATTCACCAGTCTCTCTATTTTGAAGGTCAGTAATTTGCACTGTGACCACAATTTTCTGGTAGATCTAAGAATTGTGGTTTTTCAATTTCCTCAGCTTTTTTCTTGCTATGGGGGTAGGAGTGATGACTTCAAACTCTTTACATGTTAGAGGAAAAAGCAAAAGTCTGGTTAACTTTTGTATAATACATGAGGTTGGTCAATGTTCACTTGTTTGCTTATGAATGTCCAATTGTTCTGGCACCATGTTTTCTTTTCTCCACTGAATTGCTTCTGTATCTTTAAAAAAAATGATGGCCAACTGAAGAAGCCTACATGAGTAGCTCCCAGTAAAACCCTTGTGCCTTGAGTCTCTAATGAGCTTCCTCAGTAGACAATGCTTCCCACCTGTTGCCACTACTTGTTCCTGGAGGAATTAAGGGCATCTTGTGTGACTCAACTAGGAGAGGAAAAATGGAAACTTGCACCTGATTCCCTTACCACTTTGTCCTCTGCATCTTTTTCTTTTGCTGATTTTGCTTTGTGTGTATTTTCTGTGATACAATATAGCTATGAAGAAACCTGTATACTGAGCCCTGTGAAACCAGTGAATCATCAAACTGAGCATGGTCTTGAGGAATCTGATCACATCCAATTCACTGTTAATAGACACTTTGGCAGTTTCAAGGTTTTGTTACTGAGCTAGACACAAAAGACTTAATGGTAAATGTTGTATGCTTTTATATATATTCACTTTGTCGCTTGTCTTAATGGTGTCTTTTGAAAGAGACAGGTTTTTAATTTTAATATGACTCATTTTTTTCTTTTATAATTAGCAAGTTTTTGTTTCTTGTATGTGTGTGTGTCCCAATAGGAATCTTTGCCTAAGATCATGGAGTCATTTTCACATCTTATGCTCTTAAAAATGTAGTATTTCAACTTTCATGTTTAAATACAAAATTCTCCTAGAATGTATTTTGTGTTTGGTGCATGGTAGAAGTCAATATTTATTTTTTTCATGTGGACATTTGATGGACTCAGTAACATTTAAATGACTATCATCTACAAAGCCATACAGTTCAATTGTGTAATATATCAAATATTCTAAAAATGAGCATTTGTTTTTGGATTCTCTATTCTGTTTCACTGGTCTATTCATCTATTCATGCAACAGGAGTATCATAATATTTTATACTGTATCTTTATAATAAATCTTGACAGCTGATAGCATGAGTTCTTGACTTTCAATTCTGTATGAAATTGTCTGTGTTGTTATTAGTTCTTTGCATTTGCATATAAAGTTTTAACTTAGCTTAAAATTTCCATAAAAATATTTAATGAAATTTTCTTTGAATATGCATTGACTCTATAAACCATTTTGAGGGGAATTGGTATCTTTATAATCTTAAGTCTTTTAATTCATGAACATGGCATATCCCTCCATTTATTCAGGTTTTTAATTTCTCAAATGTGTTTTATAGTTTACTATGTATAAGTTTCACACATCCTAGATTTATTCTTCAGTATTTGTTATTTTTAATTGCATTCTTTAAATTTCAGTGTTATTTTGTTTACGGTTGAATATAAAAATATAATTAAGCTTTGTAGATTGACCTTGTATCTATCATCTTGCTGAATTCATTTAATGCTAATGGATTTTCTGTAGACTTTTTCTGGATTTTCTATATATACAATTATGTTGTTTATAAATAATTTTATTTCTCACTATTTCTAATTTTGATAATTTTTGTTTATATTTCTTTCCCTATTACACTCACAACTGCCTCTGATATAATGTTGAATAAAAGTGGTGATTTTGAGTATCCTGGTTTCCTTTTTGATTTGGAGAGAAATCTTTACAACATTTCACAATTAAGTCTAATGTTTACTTTAGAAGCACCCCCTCCCGCAAGATTACTCTATTAGTTTAAGGAAGCTCCCTTCTAATTCTACACTAATATTTTTTTTCTTCTTATCATGAATGGGTGTTAAATTTTATCAAATGCTATATTTTTTGTATTTATTTAGATGATTAAATAATTTTCTCATTATTTTCTTAGTGTGGTGAATTACACTGACTAATTTCTGAACATTAAATTAACCTTGTATTCCTAAAGTAAATCCATTTTGGACTTGTTTCATTATACTCCTTACAATTTAGCTTTTAGCTCTTGAATTTGATTTGTTAATACTTTAGTATTTTTACACTATGTTATGAAAGAGATTGATCTATAAGTTTCCTTTTGCTGTTGATTTTGGTGTGAAGGTTAGTTGGCCTCATAAAATAAGTTGAGAAGTGTTCCCTCTGCCTCTGTGTGAGTTTGTGTGATTTTAGTGTCACTTCCTTCTTAAACACTCAGAAGGCTTTTGTTTGAAGCAAGCTTTTTCTTCTATAAGATTTGCTGAAAAATCACAGACATGAGGCAGATTGATAAGTAGGAGGAAAGAGATACAAATTTGTTTTACATATATACATAAGAACACTCAGGATGAATACTCAACTCCCCAGTGTGGTTTAGAAGCTTATATGCTTTTCTGGTGAAATGGTTATGGGTAGGGGGAAAGAAATTCTGTTAGGAAGCAATAGATGGATTACCACATAGGGTGAATGAATGGGGAACAGAGATTAACTGATAAATAGTTTCCTTTGGAATCTGAATGAGTTTGAGAGATAGGACATAATTTTCATAAACAGTCTTTTCAGTTGTGGTCACATTCCTGGTCTTAGAGGGAAGGGAAGATCACAATAATTGTTCTGCTAGGTGGGCCTAGATTATAGGCAGATAAAGAAACTTAAATTGGGGGGGGAGTGCTAGTGCTGTTGCAGAGGTAATGGCCTGAAAAAAAAAACTGACAAAAATATTTTCTGTCTCTCCATCTTTTGGGGAAATGAAATCTGTATTCCTGCCTTAGGCCAGTGGTCAGGAGGGTCAAGGAATGTCTCCAGTTCTTTGTGTCACAGGGATCAAGGGAATCATGGTTGGAGGGTGTCCAGGAGGTTCACAAGATCTTCTTAGCTAAAGATGGAATGGGTGGAGGTCAAGAGAGCCTCTTAGCCTAAGACAGGATGGATCTGGGCAGAGGCCACGAGATTATCTTTGCCCAAGATGGGATTATGGGATCAGAACCTTTAAAAGCTCTGTGCTTCTGTTCAGGAGCAGGAATTTAGATTTTTGAGACCATTGCTTGCCATTTTCCTTTGCTGGCAAAATAGTAAACTCCTCTTTCCTTCTCCTCAAACTGCTTGTCCCTCTTTCTCTGATGTGGCTTTGGGGGACAAGGGCTGAACTTTTGGTAACAATGGTGAACGTGGTCAGAGGGACTTTGAGACTTCTTCAGTCAGTCCAGCATATCACAATGCCATATTTTGGGATACAATAGTTCTCATTTCCTTTACTTTCATCAATAAAATAATTTGGTCATAGGATTTTATTTGTGAGAAAGAATTAAATAACAGTTTTAATTTCTTTCTTTTTAGTTTGGCCAATGTTTTGTTTTTAGCACATTCATGTTGTTTCCGACTCTTTTCTCTTACAAACTGAGCTTCTGTGAATGCCCCTATTGTTCTTTTTTTCTTATTTTTTTTTTTTTTTTTTAATTTCAGAATACTACAGGTACAAATGTTTTGGTTATATGAATTGCTTTTGTACAGTCTGAGTCAAACTTATACATAGTAAGTCTGCCCATCATCCGGAAAGTGTACATTGTACCCATTAGGTGTGGATTTATCCCTTCCCTCCCGCCCCCTCCCACCTGCTTGCTTTTCATTGAATTGTACTACCGAGTGTGTTAATAGAAAAGAAACCATACTCTGTAAAATAATTTAAAGAGGTTTATTCTTAGCTAAGTTTAAGGACCATGACCTGGAGCCACACCCAAGAAGCCTTGAGCCAGTGGACTCCCTATGATGGAGTTTATGTTTGTATATATTGCATATATACTGTTTATATATATTGTATATATGTTGTTTTTATATATTTAAGGGAGACAGGAATTTACAGATAAAGTCATAAATCAATATGTGAAAGGTATACATTGGTTTGGCCTAAAGAAGTCAGACATCTCAAAGCGGGGATGTGCAGGTTATAGGTGAGCTTAGAGATCCTTTAGCTGACAATTGACTGAAAGAGTTAGGTTTTGTCTAATAGACCAGAAGTGTGTGGCTGAAAGGAATGCTTCAGATAAAAAGCCTGTTAATCAGAGACTAAGTACCAGATATATGCCCAGACTCAAGTGGTTTGTTGTGTATATTGAGGACTTGTAGGTATGTCTTTGATAATTTTAGGCCTGTTAATTAGCCACAAAGGACATATCTAAGAAAAGGAGGGATGCATGATGAGGTATGTCTCGTCTTTCTCATGGCAAGCAACTCAGTCTTAGGGAATGCACTCCACTAAGAAGGAGTCCAGTCAACCAGCCACTGAGGGGAAGCCTTAAGATTTTATTTTAGTTCACAAAAGTTGATCTATGAGTTCCAGTTAGTGAGTACATGTGATGTTTGTTTTTCCATTCTTGCAATACTTCACTTAGAAGAATGGTCTCCAGTTCCATCCAGGTTGTTACAAAAGGTATTAGTTCACCATTTTTTTATGGCTGAGTAGTACTCCATGGTATACATATTAATCCATTTTATTAATCCATTTATGTATGTATTGATGGGCTCTGGGGTTGATTACATATCTTCATATCTTTGTGAATTTTGCTGCAATGAACATTTCAGTGTATGTGTCTTTTTGATGAAAGTATTTTTCTTCTTTTGGGTAAATGCCCAATAGTGGGATTGCAGAATCAAAAGGTAGGTCTACTTTTAGTTCTTTGAGGTATTTCCATATGACTTTCGATAGAAGTTGTAAGAGTTTGCAGTTCCACCAACAATGTATAAAAGTTCCTCTCTCTCCACATCCACACCAGCATCTATTGCTTGGGATTTTGCTTTATATAAAAACCATTCCCAATAAAGTTAGATGATATCTCATTGTGTTTTTGATTTGCATTTCCCTGATGATTACAGACATTGAGAATTTTTTCATATTTTTATTAACCATTAGTCCTTATTTTGAAAAGCTTCTGTTCATGTCTTTTGCCCGTGTGTTATGGGGCTGTTTGACTTTTTTCTTGTTGATTTGCTTGAGTTCTTTATAGATTCTGGCAACATCTTCAATACTAGTATGACAATTCAGATTTTCTATTGCATCTTGTTAGTTTTGGTGAGTCATGCTTTTCTAGAAATTTGCCCTTTTATTTATATTTTGAAATTAATTAGTATGACATTTTTATAAAATCTCTTTTCCTTCATGATACTGATTATTTATGATTTTTTTTCCAAGCTCATTTTGCCACTGATTATCCATTTTATTTTTTTTTTTCAATGAGATACCTTTTGGCTTTGTTGTGTTTCTTTACTGTATGTTTGTTTTCTATTTCATGAATTTCTGTTCTTATCATTATTCTTTCTTTCTCTCTACTTTATTTTGATTTTATTTACTATTTTTTCTAACTTTTCGAGATGGAATTGTTTTTCAGACTTTCCTCTTTTTTAATATATGTCTTAAAAAATTTAAATATCCTTCTTATTATGGTTTTCATTATATCCCACACATTTTGACATATTTTACTTTCATAAATATTTTCTCAATTATGTTGTGATTTCTTTTTTGGTCCATGGATTATTTAGAATTATATTGTACATTGTATATTGAATATTGGTGATTTTCTAGTTATCCTTGCTTTTTTTTTTAGAGACAGAGTCTCACTTTCTTGCCCTTGGTAGAGTCTCACAGCTCTCGGGCTTAGGCGATTCTCTTGCCTCTGCCTCCTGAGTAGCTGGGACTACAGGTGCCCACCACAATGCCCGGCTATTTTTTTGTTGCAGTTTGGCTGGGGCCAGGTTTGAACCCACCACCCTTAGTATATGAGGCCTGTGCCCTACTCACTGAGCCACAGGAGCCACCGTTATCCCTGCTTTTTTTTAATCCCTAATTCTGTTCTGATAAGAGAATGTATTTGCTATGTTTTCTTTCTTTTTTCTTTTCTTTTTCTTTTTTTTTTTTTTTTTTTTTTTGCTTGTACGAAAGGTCTTTATTGTTTGGGGGAGGGAGGCTGCAGAGCAGCACCGAGGAGGAGAGAAAAGAGGGGAGAGAGATAAGGAGGGGGGGAAGAGAAGAGAGAGAGAGTAGAGAAGAGCGAGGGGGAAGAGAGGGAAAGAGAGAGAGCAGAGAAGGAATGCAGAGAGAGGTAGGAAAGAGTATGTTTTCAATCTTCTAAAATTTTAGAGACTATTTTATGGCTTAGATTAATTTTGGTACATGTTCCAGGTGCATTTGAATATGATAGATACTGTAATTTTTGATTGTGTATTCTACATTTGTCACCAAGCCAATAATTTATTAATCATGTCCTTTAAGTCCTTTATATAATTACTGACTCCTTTGCCTTCTTATTCTATTAGTTATAAGAGAAATGTATTGAATTCACTATGATTATGGATTTGTATATTTCCTCCTTTAATTCACTCAATTTTTGATTGCACACTTTTAAACTATATTTCAAAGTACATTCAAATTTAGAATTGCTGGGGCGGTGGCTGTGGCTCAGTGAGTAGGGTGCCAGCCCCATATACTGAGGGTGGCGGGTTCGAACCCAGCCCCAGCCAAACTGCAACAACAACAAAAAAATAGCCAGGCATTGTGGTGGGCACCTGTAGTCCCAGCTACTCAGGAGCCTGAGGTGAGAGAATCACCTAAGCCCAAGAGCTGGAGGTTGCTGTGAGCTATGATGCCATGGCACTCCACCGAGGGTGACCAAGTAAGACTCTGTCTCTACCAAAAAAAAAAAAAAGATAGAATTTCTGTATCTTTCTGATGGATGGAACCTTTTAACATTATTAAATATCACTCTTTATTATTATTAATTCTTGCTCAATTAAAATCTATTTGTCAGACAATTGCATAGCTTCACTTGCTTTCATTTGGTTGATATTTGAAGGGTATGTCATTTTCTATTATTTCACTTTCCAACTTTCTGGATTCTTACACCCAACTGTATATTAAGTTTTCACTTTTATAAGCTGCATTATGCTGCTATTGTTGAAAATCTAGTCTGATAAACATTGTGCTTTAATTGGAGTATTTATCCTATTTATATTTAATGTGATTTCAAATACATTTGAATTTAAATATCTCACTATTTATTTGCCATGTTTTAAAATTTTTCTTTTTCTTCTCCTTTCTTTACTTCTTTTGGATTAATGTGTTCATTGTTATTTTTGTCTTCATCTCTATCATTCTCTTTGTGATTGGCCTAGAGATTATGTCATGTATACTTAATTTATTAGCAGTCTTTTATAAACTAAAATCTTATTATTTCCTGTACTCTAGAACTTTACAACATTTTTACTTACTTCTCCCTTTTCATGCAATTTTTATTCATATATCTTAATTTTACATGTATTTTTAACCCCAAACAGTGTTATCATGGGTTGAATTGTGCTCCTCTCCATAATTTTACATGTTGAAGTTCTATCTCCCAGTACCTCAGAATGTGACTATGTTTAGAGATATATCCCTTAAAGAGGTGATGAAGGTAAAATGAGGCCATTAGGGTAGGCCCTAATCCAATATGATCGGGGTCCTTTTAAGAAGAGGAGATGACGACACAGACACACACAGAGGAACCACCAGATGAGGACATGGGGAATAGGCATCTATCTACAAGCCAAGGAGGTTAGCATCACAAAGAACCAAGCCTGGCCTCCAGAAGTATGAGATAATGCATTTTTATTGTTTAAGCATCCCTAATCTATGATACTTCTTAATAGTAGCCAGAGAAGACTAACACATACATCATTATCGTTATTGTTTTAAACAGTTTCATCCTTGTATTTACTCTATTGTTACTTATTCCTTCTTATATCACTGTGCTCTCTTCGGGATGATTTTTCTCATTCTGGTAAACTTCTTTAGAATTGCTTTTGGGGATAGAGTAAAGGAAGCCAATTCCTGCACCAAAGTTTCTTCTTTCCTTTCCTTCCAGCTCTCTTTTTCTCCTTAACTCTAGCCTGTTGCCTACCCTTTTACCACGGCTTTCGCATGGCCCTCAGCAATGCTGACGTGCAAAAGTAGATTAAGCATATGATGGCTTTCGTTGAACAAGAAGCCAGTGAAAAAGCAGAAGAAATAGATGCAAAGGCAGAAAAAAGAGTTCAACATTGAAGAAGGTCAGCTTGTGCAAACCCAAAGACTGACGATTATAGAATACTATGAGAAGAAAGAGAAGCAGATTGAACAGCAGAAGAAAATTCAGATGTTCAATTTAATGAATCAAGCAAGGTTCAAAGGGCTAAGAGCAAGTGATGACCTTATCACAGACCTACTAAATAAAGCAAAACAGAGAATCAGCAAGGTGGTAAAAGATACAACCAGTACCAAGTGCTGCTGGATGGACTGCCTCCAGGGTCTGTACCAATTGTTGGAGCCCCAAATGATTATTCATTGTAGGAAACAAGATTTACCTCTGGTAAAGGCTGCAGTGCAAAAGGCAATCCCTATGTACAAAATTGCCACTAAAAACGGTGCTGATGTCCAAACTGATCAGGAGTCCTACCTGCCTGAGGAAATAGTTGGTGGTGTTGAAATCTATAATGAGGATCATAAAATAAAGGTTTCCAATATCCTAGAAAGCTGGCTGGACCTCATAGCCCAGCAGATAATGCCAGAAGTATGGGGAGCCTTGTTTGGTGCAAATGCCAACAGGAAGTTTTTTAGATTAGGCCTTTGGGAGAGAGAGTCCATCCACTGCACTACTGCTATGATATGAAAGCTTCTGATATTTGAAGAAATAAGTTTCTGTGTTGCTTCCTCTTTGCTGTCCTAATATTGGTCTGTATTTATCAGTGGAAACCCTTCTGTGTCTAATGCCCTTGGCCTAATTGTTAACAGTGGGAGAATGTTTCATTTGCTCTGATTGGGAACCCACCCCTAGTTCATCTCAAAGTAACGCAGCACTAAGCTGGTCCTACATTGTTAGGTGGTGGCTGCATGAACTTCAGAGAATCTCCTGCTCTTTCTCTACCTTCCTGTTAACTAGTCTAGTGGGTAATGATTATGGTGTTCTTGGCCTTGAGGTCTCTGCTCATTAGGTTTCAAGTGCATGTGGCACATGCATTCCTCCCAGCGGTAGGAGCTTCACTGTTACCTATTGGGGCCTAGAAGTTTTCCTCACCTGTAAATGTGATTTGAAACCTAAGACATGAGTATGCTTTATTTATTAAAGTAAAAGATTTATGTGGAAAAAAATTGCTTTTGGAATCGATATGCTTATGACAAATTCTGTTTTTGTTTATCTAAAAACATCTTTACTTTTAATTTGCTAAGTAGAAAATGTTAATTAATATAATCATATCATTTTTGAACACTTATACCAAGCACTGCATTTACTATTCTATATACTTTGAAAAATTAAATATTGACAATGGGCCAAGGAAGTAGATATTGTCATCTCTACTTTACAAATGAGAAAAGTGAAATTTCTAGAGGTTTTTCAAGGTTCCCTATGTAGTCAACAGCAAAAATTTGTCCTTACTTGGAAAGATATTTTGTTGGGTATTGGATTCTAGGTTGGTACTTATTTTCTTATAACTCTTTAAAGACGTAATTCCTTTATTTTCTAACTTCTCTATTGAAAAGTCAGCTTTATCCACACATTTTTAATACATATATATGCAAATGTATAGCAGGATACACAAGAATATGTTATAGCTATTGATTCTGAGGAGGCTAGAGTAGAATGCGTTTTCTTATCTTACATAACTTCCAGAGATCACTCCCATTCTTTGGCATGTGATCTCTTCCATCTTCAGAGCCAGAAAGGCCAGCTGAGTCTTTCTCATAGTGCCATCTTTCTGGTTGTCACATCTGTCTCCCTCTTCGGTATGTAAGGACCCTTGTAATTACACTGGGCCTACCTGGATAAATCTGGGATAACCTGCCTCTTTGCTGATCACCAACATTAATATTGTCACTCACTTCTTTTTTGCCATGCAACATAAAATATTCATAGGTTCTAGGGCTTTGTACATGGGCATCTTCGAGGATATTGATGGAGGGTGCATAACATAGGTGAGAAATAAAAGGCAGAAACTTCATGCTGGGGGAATGAGACTGCAAGAGGAGTTTGGCAGTTCAGGTTCTTCAAGAAGAGCTTAAAACAAAGCTTGTTTCTCTGGTGGCCACAAATTGTGGATTTACTGAAGCAATTCTAATTTCACATACCTTTGCCATTGATAAGCCAAATACACTCAGATTATGTGTCCTGGTTTTGATGCCCCAAATCCCAATTAAGTAAGAGAAGGAACACCATGCATGCTAATTATAGGCTTCTCCTCCTTGAGAATGAATGGCTGCATTCCCTTTTTTATCAAATAAAGTTGCCTGCCGGAATGGACAATACCTTTGTTTGTCCATGAGCCACAAGGGACCGTAATTATGCCCAAATGACTGTGGACTGTGCATGCTGACAGTATTTCATTTTTTTTGCTCTCCTCAGGAAATGTACAGCGGTTTTCTGCCTTTTCAAAGAAAACTTTCGTTGGCAATCAATGACTTGCAGCAGTAAATAAGAACAGCCACAATTAACCATGAGTCTGAGACTGTGCCAAGTGTCTTACATACAAGCTCTACTCCAGACTGTCAGCTCCCAAACACAGACTCCTGTTTTTTCTTTGCCAGTCCTATTCTAGGGCCTCCCACAGTGCTTGGCTCAGAATAGGTGTTCAGTAAATACTAGTAATATCAATGATTCCATTGACTTTTCATAGCATCCTTAACATGCTGTGCTTTCCTTATTTTATTGCTTGGAAACAGGCTCAGAGAGGCTAAATGACCAATTGCAACCACACAAGGTGTAAATGGCAGAACTGTGATTCAAAGCTACAATTGACTCGAGTCCAGGCTCTTAGCTTCTATGCTCATTTATCTCCCACTCAGTGTGGTACCTGTGTGGCAGACACATGCTCCAAAGAAGGCATAGCAAAGAAAACTTGAGAGTCAAATCCACAAACTCAAGACAGTAAGAACCAATATAAAGTATATGAGATAAACCACTGGAAGGATGACTTATTTCTGGGAACAGTGCAAGTTTTCTAAGTTTCCTGAAGGGAGGATGAAGTCCATCTTAACTTTAGGTGTAGAAAATGGTTTGATAAAGGTGATTGTGGTAGCTAATTTTATGTGTTATCTTGGTTAAGTCATAGTGCCCAGTTTTTGGTCAAATGCCTATTTGGGTGTTGTCATGAAGATAATATTTTTTCTCTTTTGATCAAGTAACATTTAAATCATTAGATGTTGAGGAAAGCAGATTGATCTCTGTAACATGGGTTAGCCTCATCTAATTAGATAAAGACCTTCAGAGAAAAATACTAAAGTCCCAAGGAGGAAGGAGTTTTACCTCCAAATAGTCTTCAGGCGTGAGCTATAACATTATCTCTTCTCTGGGTCTTCAACCTACTGTCCTCCCTGCAGATTTTTGACCTACCAGTCCCCCACAATCATGTAATCCAATTCCTTAAAATCTCCCCCTCTCCATATGTACATCCAATAGTTCAGTTCTGTTTCTCTAAGGAATCCTGACTAACACAGTGATCAGGGTGTAGGCTCAAGAAAACATGCCTGGGAAGACGAAACTAAAAGAAAACCAATCATGTTAGAAGCCAAATGTGTGGTAGATTAGTAAGTTATCAGACGACCTGGAGTTCATAGAAACATTGCCCCAAATCACCCACTCTATTCTGATTCTTGGTTAATCCAGAAACAACTGGACTACAACTTAGTTTCCTGAGAATGCTTCCCAGACTGAGCAAGGTCGTTTTCATGTTAGTCATCTTCAGCCTCTTTCCAGTCTGGTTAGCAAAGTGTCTGTCATTGGAGGGGTTCCCTGGAGAAGATTGTTGGAGATCTTTGGAGGTAGGTTGGTATTCAGTGACTTATCAAGAAAGCACTCTTGGGGAGTGTGCTTTCAGGCAAGGTGCCACCCTATGCAGCTTCAGCTTAATCCTGCAGGAAACTCTGGACTGCAAGTTTCACTTCTGAGTTGTCCCAACTCAAATCAAGGGAGCTTGACCTTCACACTTCTGTATCCTTCCTTCATTGCTTAAAGGATACCTGGGGGTTCTTAGGTACTTCTAACTCTCTTAATGCCACAGGGCAGAGAAGTCCAAACAGTCTGAGGCTAGTCCTGCTAAGGAGAGCAACAGATCCTGGATGTTGAAGCAAAATCACATGAAAGTGATTGTGCTCCATGAAAATGACCCAACAGGGTCAAGCAGAGCCCTGACAAAGTCCCTCCTCAGAACTGACTTGCCAAATTCCACCTGTGACCTTGCAACAGACTTCATCCCCGATCCTGCCCAACAGCAGCTATCTCTCTGTCTTCTCCCCTTCTCCCCTCCTTTGCAGACAGAATCCAATGGGGGAAGATGTAATGTCTGTCCCCTTTTCCTTCAGTGTCTCAATGTTCTAAGAAGTTCTCTCTATACCCCAGGCAGTCCCAACAGAAATGGAATCTCAACTACTCACATGTACAGAAACAGTGACAACCAGACTTGGACATTCATTGATTTGCCACATTATTTACTGAGCAATGATCAGGTGCCTGGCACCAGCTTACAGGGAGGAAAAGGCAGACACAGACTCTGCCTTTTTGGAGCTAACAGTCTAGAGATACTCAGACCAAAACACAGTCACTAGCCATATGTGGCTATTTAAGTTTAAATTAATAAAATTAAATGTAAAAATCTCTTTGTCAGGCACACTAGCTACATTGAGAGTGCTCAATGGTCACATGAGATTAGTGGCTACTGTACTGACAGCACAGCTCTAGCATGGCGTTGGTATAGAGAATAATGAAGAAAAACACCCCCCAGATCATTCTGAAGGCAGAATTCCTGTTTAATATGTAGTAAGATTTCATTAATTGCCACTCAGGGGTGGCCATGGGCATTAAGGGTGCCCCTTATTCTCATATGCCCTTTGAAGTCTCATAGGAGTTGGTGACACCCATGATTACATTCACTCTAATGAGACCTCTAAGCATGGTAGGGAAAAGATTATGATTCCCTGCTAATAAATTTAGTCAACAGAGAATACAACAAAGATCAGGGAGGCTTCAATTCATGGTGAGTGTGTTGTATGGGTGAGCCTTACACATAGGTATTTGACTCTTACAGTACTTCCTAGTTCGGCAGCATGTTGTAGAAAATAATGAGTTCTTGAATTACTTTTTGTGAGTGGTGAGAGATAGAAGTCCTGTTTTATTCTTCTGCATGTGGCTATCCAATTTTCCTAGCACTATTTTTTGAAAACGGTTTCTTTTCCCCACTGTAAGTTGTTGTCAGTGTGAGATCAATTGGCTTTAGGTAGACTGTTTTTATCTAGGTTCTCCATTTTGTTTCGTTGTTCTGTGTCTCCAGTTTTGTACCAGTACCATCCATTTTGGTTACTATAGCCTTGTAGTATAGTTTGAAGTCTAGTAATGTGATGCCTCCAGCTCTGTTGTTTTTGCTCAAGATTACTTTGGCTATTCAGGTTCTTTTTTGGTTCCAAACGCAACATCAAATTATTTTTTCTATGTCTGTAAAGTATGATGCTTGTATTTTGACAGGGATTGCATAGAATCTGTAAATCAATTTGGGTAATATGGACATTTTAACAATATTGATTCTGTAAATCAATGAGCATAATGTTTTATTGTTCATTTGTGTTCTCTGCAATTTCTTTCCTCAGTATTTCATAGTTCTCTTTGTGGAGAGCTTACCTCTTTGGTTATGTGTATTCTTAGGTATATTATTTTCTTTGTACCTGTTATAATTGGTACTCAGTCTTTGATTTTACTCTCAACTTGACTGTCATTGGTATATAGAAATGCTACTAATTTATGTCCACTGATTTTGAATCCAGAGACTTTACATTAGTAAAGAAATTCAGTCTTTACATTGGTAAAAGACTCTCGGTAGATTCTTTGGGATTTTATAGGTATAAACTCATGACATCAGTGATGAGTGATAATTTGACCTCCTCTTTCTCAATTTGGATACTCTGAATTTCTTTCTCTTGCCTGATCACTTTGGCTAGGACTTCCTGCACTGAGATGAATAGAAATAGTGACAGTGAGAACCCAGTAAATTGTTCCAGTTTTTTGGGGAAATGTTTTCAACTTTTCTCCAGTCAGCATGATGTTGGCTGTGAGTTTGTCATACATGACTTTTATAATTTTGAGATATGTTATTTCTATGTCTAGTTTCTTGAGAGTTTTTATCATTAAAGGGTGCTGAATTTTGTCAAATGCTTTTTCTTCATCTATTGAGATAATCATATAATCTTTGTTTTTCTTCTGTTCATGTAGTGAATCATATTTATTTAATTCTTTTGAGTTATTTATTTTTTTAAACTTTATTTAAATTATATGAGGGTATAATATTTAGGTTACATTGTTCTCATTTCCAGAGTAAAATTCCATTTGTAGAAGAGCCACTCACCTAGGGGAATCACATTTATTGATTTGCATATGTTGAATCATCCTTGTATCCCTGGGATGAAGCCTACTTAGTCATACTTGATTTTTTTCTTTTGATATAGTGCTAAATTTGGTTTGGTAGCATTTTATTGAGGATTGTTGCGTATATATTCATAAGGGATATTGGTCTGCATTTTTCTCTTTCTGTGGTGTCTTTTCCTGATTTTAGTATTAAAAGGATACTGGCTTCATAGAATGAATTGGGGAGAATTCCCTCCTTCTCTATTTTATGAAGTAATTTCTATAGTAGGGGTACCAGCTCTTCTTTGTAGGTCTAGTAGAATTCAACTGTGACTCCATCTAGTCCAGAGCTTTTGTTGTTGGAAGATTTTTTCTTACTGCTTGGATTTCATTGTTTGTTATTGGTCCATGCAGGAATTCTGTTTCTGAGTCTTGGGAAGTTGTATATTTCCAGGAATTTTTCCGTTTCCTCTGAGTAATTCAAGACAGATAAAAGACTTAAAAGTAAGGCTTGGAACCATGAGAATTTAAGAGGAAAATATTTTAAAAAGCTCTCCTAGATATCAACCTAGGCAAAGAATTTATGAATAAAACCCCAATGGCAATCACAGCAACAACAAAAATAATAAATGGTATTTCATTAAACTAAAAATCTTTTGCACAACTATAGAAACAATCAAAAGAGAATATAGACAACCTACATAATGGCAGAAAATACTTGCAAACTACACATACATGTGACAAAAGGCCATTAACGAGAATCTACAAAAAACTCAAATTAGCAAGATAAAAATACAGCTCCATTAAAAACTAGACAAAAAGATATGAACAGAAGCTTCAAAAAATAGACAAATGGCTAAGAAACATATGTAAAACATTCAAATGGCACTAATCATCTGGAAAATGCAAACTAAAACCAAAATGAGATATCACCTTATCCCTATTAGAATGGCTTTTATTAAAAAGTGCAAAAATAATAGATTCTGGCATGGATCCAGATGGAAAGGAACACTTATACGCTGTTAGTGGGACTGCAAATTAATATGACCTCTATAGAAAACAATATAGCGAATCCTCAAGCAACTAAAAATAGACCTATTATTTGATCAAGAAATTCCATTATTGCATAACTACCCAAATGAAAAGAAGTTTTTCTATCAAAAAAACACCTATACTTGAATGTTTATTGCTGCGCAATTCACAATTGCAAAAATGTGAAATCAACCCAGGAGCCCATCAACTCATGAGTGGATTCAGATAATGTGGTATATGTATACCATGGAGTACTACTCAGGCATAAAAAAGGATGAATTAATACTCTTTGCAACAATTTGGACGGAGCTAGAGACCATTCTCCTAAGTGAGGTATCTCAGGAATGGAAATAAATAAACACCACATGTACTCATATTAAATTAGAATTAACTAATGAGTACACATGTACACAGAGGGAAATAACACTCAGTGGAAATAAAGCAGTGGGAAGGGAAAGGAGAAGAGAGCAAAAACCTACCTAAGGGTGAACACTATTTGGGTGATGGGCACACCTATAGCTGCAACTGAAATATTACAAAATGACCCATGTAAACAAAAACATTTGTACTCTCTTAATATTTTGAAATTAATAATATTAATGAGTTCTCATTGCAGTGTTATTTCTTTCAATTGGTACTGAGTTTTTGAAGATAGGGCCATACCACCAGATAGGATGACAAGGTGACATTAGGTACTTTCTGTAAGTCATTAGGTTTGGGGGACATTGGCACCCAAAAACATTATATTGTCTTCAATACAGTGTAGTTGTATTAGGGTTCTCCAGAGAAATAGAACCAATAAGATATATAGAGAAAGGGATGTATTTTAAGGAATTGGCTCACATTATTATGGAAGCTGAAGTTCCACAGTCTTCTATTTGCAAGAATCAGGAGAACCAGAAAGCCAGTGGTATAGTTTTTGTCCAAATCTAAAGACCTGAGAATCAGGGGAGCCACTGGCATAAGTTCCAGTCTGAAATCAAAGACCTGAGAACCAGGAATGCAGATGTCCAAGAGCGGGAGAAGATGGATGTTCTTGTTAAGCCAAGAGTGAATTCACCTTTTTGGATGATGCCTGCCTGTATTGGTGCAGGTGATCTTTACTCAGTCTACTGATTAAGATGCTAATTTCTTCTTGAAATACTCTCACAGATACACCCAGAATAATGTCCTCCCAGCTATGTGGGCATTCTTTAGACCATTTGAGTTGACTTAGAAAAACTAATCATCATAATAGTATATCTTCTCTTTCTTTCCTCATTTTTCTCCTGCAACTCCCTTTTATTTTTAGGTCCAGAAGCTGATATTAATGTAAACAATGATAATCATAATAATAGCAAACATGTTTGGAGTATTTACTAGACCCCAGACCCTATTCCAAGCATTTTATATGTATTTGTTCAGTTTATCTTCACAACACCCTCATGATGCAGTAATTATTCCCATTTGCAAAAGAGGAAAATAAGGTCCAGGGAGGGTAACTGACTTGCTTACAGCAAAACAGCCAAAAAAGGGTAGACTAACTACTTGAATCCAGGCCCATCTGGCCCCAGAACACCAAATCACTGGGCATGCTGCCTCTCAGTCTTTGAGATCCCATTTGTATTTGCAGTGATTTCATATTGTTAATTACAAATTACAGGATGTGTATCTTGAGTTCTAATGATTGTTTTCAGAGGGTAAGGGGCACAATGATGCATTAGATGTTTTGGAAAATGTCCTTTATATAACAAGTTAATACAACTGGTCTATTCTTTTTATTTCTCATTACAAGTGTCCATAAATAGGTCATAGCACCTAAATGAATGGAAATCAGTTTTTACATTTATAGAGCTTCTGTTTTCAATATTAACCCCTCCCAGAGCATGAACCAGAGCTCATGGTGGAGAACAAAACCTCCTTAGCTAGCTTAAGCAGATGACTAAATATGCAGGCACTGCTTACAAATCAGTGCAGGTCCATACATTCAGTCACCTTGCCTTCCTAATATAGTGAGCAGAACCACTCAAAATTCTGCTCTTGAGACAATTTCTCTTCTTTGCTGTGCTTCAGGGCTACCTTAACTTAGGGACATGAGGTTACAGCAGTCCTTTTCTGATTGCAATCCACAAGTCATGCAGAACTACTTTCAGACTAATGCTGAATTATTTGCTTCCTCAGTCACCTGGTCCTGTGCAATGTCATGTGAGGCCATGAGGACAGGTTGAAAGTGAAGCAGTGATATGGCAAGAGTAGATGTCGTAGGAGCAGAAACCACCTGTGAATGCAAATTACTTGTACTTTTAGGACTTGCTCAGACCCAATTTGTATGTTTCGCTGTTACTGACTATGGAGTACTTGGGCATGCATGACTGGTGGAACTGTAGGTCAGGATAACAAGTCCATGATGTGCAGCTCAAATTTCACATACATTCAGACTCTGAAAGATACTAGCAGCAAGCCATGAGCTATTCCTCAGAGGGACAAACTTGGGCGTATTCCCAAACCCTGGGACCTGTGCTACTTTCTTCTATCAGGCCTTGCTGTAAGTGCCACACAGAAGCCTGCTCTATCACAGACACTTTGAAGTACCAGGTCATAAGACTCAAGGGACAAAACTGCTTGCACTGAAGACTGAACCAGATGGAAAAGCCACCTTTTGGCTTGAGTTCTACTCAAAAATGGCTACCCTGAGGCTATTCATAGATCAGTAGACATAGACTAGACATAGATCAGTCCAAGCAAATTTGGAAAAAGTTATCTCTGTAATATAAAGATACTCATGAAGTTTTGCATCTCTTTATTAATGGTGCTGGTGCAAGGTATGGAAATTGTATTTCACTTCAAAGGGGATATTCTATTTTGCTCCAGACAAAATACGGTATTTTGCTATCCAATACAGTAGAAACTTAAACCATCAGACTCTAATGTTTTTATAGAGCTTATGTCTCACTTTTGGACACACATTTATAATAGTAAGGTATCTAGGTACCTGCTATTTCTTGCTCACTAGTCCTATTAGTATGAAATAATCAATGTAGCAGATCAGTGGTGAGATGTTCTGTAGATTAAACCTGACACAATGATGGAACTGATACAGTCTTGAGTAAAGTAGTGAAAGTATACTGCTACCTCTGCCAGGAGCAACAAAAAATGTTTTGGGTATACTTTAGTTATTGTAAGAAAGGAAAAAATGTTTTCTGGATCAATAGCTGTACACTAGGTTCTAGCAGTTGTATTGATTTGCTTCAGTAAATAGTCTGTAGCTGGAATAACACCTACAATTGTAGTCACATTTGATTGAGTTTACAGTGATGCACTGTTGTTCTCGAAGAAACATGTTTTCTACACAAGTGAAGGGTAAGTCAGAAGATGGCATAATAGGAATCTTCATTTCTACTTTTGTCTAGGCTTTGAAGGCAGGCAGCTTTAATCTTTGAAATACTCTGCATGATTATCTTGCCTTTGATTGATTATCTTAGTAGTGAGGAGTATTTCCACAGGCTTCTGCTTGGGTCTTTCTAACATGCATTCCACTGGTCAGGGAGACAACATGGGCAGTCGTAAGTATGTTTATTCTGTATACACAATTCATAAATGAGAACAATAACCACAGATGGCTTCAAGAATGCATTGCATATATGGTGGGACATGATTGATCTAAAACTTTATTCTGTTATTTGCACAAGGTCCCACTCTGTCTGGAAAACTATAGCAGCATTCCAGGTTCCTAGGCATTCACTTTAGTTTAGGGTGAGAATCCAATGATGGGATAGTTAATTTCATAATGACCAGGGGCCCACAAGGATAGCCTGGTAGTGATGGTGCAGCATCTTCCTTCAAAGGTACCACATCTTCTTTGTTTGGTATCTCTAAACTGACCATAGGAATGAATGGATGAGAGGTCATAAGTATGTTAAGTAACCTGAACCCACACTACCACTCTAAGGACCTCCAATCCTCAGGCCAAGAGGTTTTGTTGGTTTGTTTATTTTTTTTTTGCTTTGGGTTTTGGCTATATGATTCAGGTAGGACTTTGGTGGGTAAAGCCATCAAAAGGGTGCATTTATTGGAGATTTTTCTTTTGGGGACAGAGTCTCAATAGAGTGCTATAGTATCGCAGCTCACAGCAATCTCAAATTCTTGGGCTCAAACCATCCTCTTCTTCAGCCTCCTAAGTGGCAGGGACTACAGGCACCTGCCATGACACTCAGCTAGTTTTTTAGTAGAGACTGGGGTCTCTCCTTTGCTCAGGCTGATCTCCAACTCCTGAGCTCAAGCAATCCACCCACCTCAGCCTCCTAGAGTGCTAGGATTGTGGGCATGAGCCACTACACCTGGCCAAGATCTTGGATTTGTGAAGATTTTGGATTTTTGGATTTGTTGGGGGTTTGGCAGTTTGCACATGTGTGTTTCTGTTAGCCTGGCACCTCATTTGACCTGTCCAGATTTATCATGGGGTCCCTCCCTGATTCAGAAACTTCCTGAGAAGGCATTTTCACCTCTAACTGATTCCCATCTTATAATGAAAATAATTCAAACCTCTATTTTACCTTTTCCATTTATAAATACCACACATCCCCAAGGCCAAAAGTTCCCGAGAGCAGAACTTTTCAAATTTTTATGTTCATTGGAATCACCTGGGATCTTGTCAAAATATTGATCTTGACTTAGGTGGCCTAGGGCGATGTTCAGACATCCTCAAACTATGGCCCGCGGGCCGCATGTGGCCAGCCGAGGACATTTATCCGGCCCGCCGGGTGTTTTTGCCACCACTGCCTGTCCTGCTTAGCAGCCGACTCATCCCAGGGTCCGCAGTCTGGCCCTTCAACAATCTGAGGGACAGTGAATTGGCCCCCTGTTCAAAAAGTTTGAGAACCCCTGTCTGAGATACTGAATTTCTCACACACTCCAGGCGATGCTGATGCTGCTGGTCCCTGGACCACACTTAGAGTGGTAAAAATTTAAAGCTAATGGTACATTGGAGGAGGGCCGAGGAGTGGATCCTGCTCCCTCACCTCCCAGATCTGCTACTTTGCTTTAACCAGAGAAGACGCCCTTTTTGCAGAAGGCTTATCTTAGATTTTATTTGCAAAGAAAAAAAAAAGCTCTACTTTAAGGCTCTCCTGATTTTTAAAAATCTCTAGACTAAATATTCATAATGAATTTTCAATTAAAAGAAAGACATATGACCAAGTAATTCTATTTCACATTACTAAAGAAGGAATTTAGCTTCTGATATTCTTTACAGGTCTAATTTTCATTCATTTCAGAAATAATTTTTGCAAGGCTACTCTGTTTGAAGCACTGCAAGGACTAAATTTGTTTAATATAAGCTATTGCAAAGTAATAATCTCCATCTTTTTAGCTTTCTAACCCAGAAACCATCTCTCTAAAATTGCAGTTGCTTCTGGCACAACACGATCCTCTCTCCCCATGCTGGGGTTGGGGGCTTGGCAGTTTGCACATGTGTGTTTCTGTTAGCCTGGCACATCATTCCAGTCTCCTATTGTCGGGAGAGGCCCTCAGCGGCTAAGGCCTAAAAAGCCAACAAAACATTTCAGATGGGTATCCTAGAGCCCCTTTTGTGGAAGGAATACATTTCTTCAGATAAAATTATAAGGATATGAGGAAAGGCAGGAGAAAATGGCTTTCAAATAGACCTATTACCTATGCATTTGATGTGCTCCTAAATTTTTATAAATGCCAATGACTCTTGGTTTCAGAGAGGCGTAATATTGTATTTACTGCTGCTTCCCCTTCCATTGGTTGTGATTCCTAACACATTAATGTTATGTCTTTCCACCTACTGAAATTCTTTGAAAATCACACTCAGGGCTCCATTTAAATGTCAACTTCTTTGCGATGTCATTTCTGACAACCCTAGTCTTGTTAGAAATAATTGATCTTACTCTGTCCTCTGCATATGTAGTTATGCAGAGGTTCCCAACAGACTTTAGATATTAATAATGAATGTACGTATTTTGAAGTAATGTTTTATAAGGATATTAGAGTGTGATCTTTAACTCAAAGAGGTTTGGATAAGTCATGTCCAGTCTGCCAGAAAAAATATATGCAACTAAATCATGTGCACATTTTGTGGGTGCACTGTACATGTTTCAGTTACACAGCCAGTCTTATAGGGTTCTACTGTTCTTTCTTATAGGTTGTAGGCTAATAGAAGAAAGGAATTATATCTATTTATTTTTCATGTTAGGCTGAATATATTGCATCTACAAGTCACTTAGCAGTCCCACAAAACCCTTGAAGTTACACGTATAAGCAAAATTTTATATTTTATATATATATATATAAAATATATACATATATAGGTATACATATATACATATATACACATGAAATACATACATTATACATATATTTCCCCTTTTCTGGGAAAAGGGTTCATAGCTTTCTCTACTTTCTCAGAGGAGTTCAAAAATCTATAGAAATTAATAACCACTGGCCTACTGAATCTGATAGTGAGTCTGTTTATGTGATGTACAAATTGTCCGTGATACACGTAAGTTTGTAGTACTCATGCACTAATTTATAGGTTTAAAGATTTGGATTTTTCTATGTTAGTTTTTCTCAAAATGAGACACACAGGTAGCAATTCCCTTCCAGTGGATGTTTTAGCCCTCTCTTTGCTACTGGGGGCCCATAGGTCTTTGCAATACTAGCCACCTTGGCTGGGCAAGAGACTGACACCAGGATAAAAGGGCACAAGCCAGTCAAAGCAGCTGCATCATTAACAGCTCCAATAAGAGCTTTTAAGAAGAGAGTGTTGAAATGGGATTTGGGGATTATCAATGGATATCAATTATCCATGACCTTCTGGTTTCCCATGACTACCAATGACTTAAAGTTGCCTGTAAGCATAAATGATTTCTTTTAACTAAATTAAAAGGATCAAATTCATAAAGACTGGTGAGCCTTGAGATGTGGTGCTAAAACTCCATCACCTGAGCGGGGCTTTGGCCTGAGGAATAATTTGATTGGCAGGAAGTAGCAGAAATTCATTTTTCTATTAATAGCATGGAAGCACTACGAGCTATCTTTGGGAAGATGCCCTCAAAAAGCACAGTGCTTCTCAAACAGGAGGGGGAGCTAAAATCTCTGTGGAAGGGTGGGGATATGTGGGGTTTAAAAATCCTGGGGACTGTCACATGCTGCCCTCCTCGTCCCTCCCTAAATTAAGAACTAGCTGGTCCATGAAGAATGAAATAGTAGTGCAGGACACGTTGTGCTTCTTGGCAAGTTGTGTCTTTACAATGTCGTTGTCCTGCTTGTTGGCATTTGGTAGTTCACTTGCCTTAGCGTCGGATATATGATCTGCACATTCTAACATTTCGGCATCCCCTGTGTCTTACTTACACCTGCCTTGACTGCTTCATATTTATGGCATGTGAATCAAGGCGGAAAGAGTCAAACAGCACGATGTATTTATCTCTAGTAGTATGTCTCCCTCAATAGTTGTTTCTTTGGGAAGACTCTCCCATTTGCCTCGTTTTTGTTGATGGCTGAGTAACAAAACCCAGCTATCTTTTCTCCCCTCGCACTGTGGAGCAGAGAGAGAAAAACAACCCTGGGAAGTTTTCCAAAAAGCGCCGGCAACTGAACAAGCAAAGCCAGGAACGCTGATGCCGTTCAGCTGAGCGTGCGTCTGAAGCATTTGCCCCACTGAAAATGGAGAAGGTTTGCTTCACAATAGAACTCTGTGTTTCCTGCTAACTTTCTGGAAAAAAACAAAAAATAATAGTAATCTTGGCTCCCTGAATGCAGTGCCAAGCTACCATCCGTGGCGTGGCATGACAGCATTATGTAGCACTTTGGGGGCTCTTTATGTTGTTAATGTAAACCAGGCACAGAAAAATAAATTAATCAAGGACTACACAGGCATGCAGTTATTCCCTCCAGCAGTGCCACTGGGTCTCATGAGCAGCACAAACCTTGGAGAAGCTAAACCGCTGGCCCAAAGTCCTACACTCACCGCAGAGATGACCACACATATTTCTAAACATGTTTCTTCAGTCCTATACTTTAGCCGTGGGTGTTGTTGCTTTGGGATTTCCTTACTTTTAATTTTGTTCTTTTCCCAAAAAAGAACTCAAGAGAAAGATGCTTACACGAAGAATAACAGGAGAATTATGTGCTTTCTCATTTTGCTAACGCAGAAGAGAATTCCAAGTGAGTGAGCCGCAGGGGTCAGAGCCAAGCCCCAGGGCCATGTGCTTGCAACTCCCATGTTCAGTCAAAAGTCACAGTAACCTGTCATGCCTCTGTGTGGTGGCCGGGCCAGCCGTGCACTCTCAGCCTTGCATGGGTAGTGCCAGGAAGGGAAGAGACACACACTCAGAGGGGAGCCAGTCTGGCCGCCTGCCCTGAAGGCACATCTGAAGCTCAGCCGCCTTTCTCCTTAGAGCCTTTGCCTTGTTCCTAAATCCAACTGGCTTCTCTGAAGTCAATCTGGTCAAGGACAAACAGTCAAAACGGGAGGCCAAACTCAGGGAGCAAGTTTAGAGAGCTGACTACACACTCACTGCCAGCTCCCAGCTATGACTCAGCGCAAGTTCTGAGATGAAGCCTCTGACCCAGATGCACGTGGAGAAGAGCATCGTGGAGACAGACTGGGTGGAGCGAACAGACATCAGGACCAAGTGACTGAGGAACGAATGAGCAGACAACGGGACAAGCCCTTCAGGTCTAACCAGCAGCTCTGAGGAAATGTATTCCATTCAAAGACGCTCTGCTATGAGTTAATTGGAAGATGCCGAAAAGGACACGTGAGAGTCTTCTGGGAAGCTGAGTGGTGGCATTTGCTCTCTCCACATGGCTCCTCCAGAGGCTGGGCAAAGCCTCTGACTTTGACTGAGAAGGAAATCCTAAGTGAACTGATTCGGAAATGATTTGGAGAGGCCCCTTAGCTTTCAGCTATCAGATGACATATAGTAACAGGATTGGGAGGATGTAGGAGACAGTGGCAGGTGCCCCTGGCTGAAGCCTGGTAAGCAACAGGTGCTACAGCTACAGATAAGTGGTGGCCTCCAGGAACCTCTTGCTCCCAGGGAAGGAGGCGAGCTCCAGGGAGAAGCTGCTGGGTGAGTGCCGTGCTGAGACCAGAAGGGAAGGAACAAGCTTCCCACTACAGGGAACTCAGCTCCGAGGTTCCCCGATGGCAGAGCAGGGAAGGCTGCACAGCTCCATCTGGGGCAGAGATTCTGGGCTTGTGTTCTGCCGAAATGAGAGCCTGGAATATACACCTGAGAGTTCTGAAGATGTGAGATGTTAGACATCACCCCAGGCAGGGCTCCCACAGGGGAGCAGAACATTTGGCTCCTGCAAGGGTCGAGGAAAACTATTCACTGTATCTCATTCTGACCAGCTGGGCCTGGTCCTTCTGGTGTGAACTAAGGATGGCAAGAGAAGGGGCAGCGAGGGACTCTGGGAAACATCTCTGGCTTCTACCAATCAGAGATTTATTTATCATTTCTTTTGATCTTCTCCCTTTAAAGTATAAATCCCCCCTTCAGAAAGTTATGCCAAAGTCTAAATTACTTGAGTTATCAGTTTGCTTTCCTTTAGCACTGTGAGATGCTGCGTTCCACTCAGCAAACATTTATAGGGAGTTGTTTGTGTTGAGGCAGTGTGCCGGTGAGAAGGCCAAACGAAGATTAATGGAAGTCTCATGACGTGGACATTACAAGAGCATGT
>NW_003852421.1:1384815-1387995 GCF_000181295.1 Otolemur garnettii | reverse complement strand
TCTCAAAAAAAAAAAAAAAAAAAAAAAGAGCATGTGTTTAGAGTCAGTCTTGAGTTTAAAGCCTAATTCTACCCCTCTACCTTTCTGTGGTGAATCATGTCTGTAAAATGGGTACCCCAAGGCCTGCCTAATGAAATGGATGGTGGGGATTAAAGAAATTCTTATGCAAAGCAACTGGCATGCTGCCTGGCATGTGGGAAGCAATTCATAGATGACATTTCCTTTCCTTGAGAAGAGTGGCAAAATAGTTCAGTGGGAAAGAGGGTCATGGAAACTACTACTGAATCACAAGCCAGGATTGGGATTTATTCAGCAGACTATAGGTAACAGTCCACAGGACTGCAATGGGAGGACAGAGAAGGGCATCTGAATAGTGCCTTGAAAGGAGAGAATGATTTGAACATTGAAGGTGGAGGGATGGTACCCCAGGCTACTGGGATAGCACAGACGATGGCACAGAAGCACCAAACCATGCAGCCTACTCTGAGATGGGGACTTCTCTGACATGTCTGGGGATGGGGTGCATGGAGGATGTTGTGGGTTCAGCCTAAGATGAAGCTGTGTGTTACCCTAGTATCACCCCCTTGAGATACATCTCACGGCCCTGCAGGGCTCTCCCAGGAGCAGAGGTTGTATGTGGGCCTTTCTTACTGTTCCCCAAGGATCTACATATGGGAGAAATTCCTTCGAACTCCAGAGCCTGCAACTAGCCCCTTTCTTTGTGCTCACTGTAACTACAGGGGATTTAGTAGTTTTTGTCCATATATAGACCAGCCGGATTCCAAGAATTATTAGAAATATACTGTGCCAAGACATTGGATAGAAATCATCTTATTCTTTTGAGCAGGGCTTCTCAAACTTTTTAAACAGGTAGCCAGTTCACTGTCCCTCAGACTGTTGGAGGGCTGGACTGCAGGCCCTGGGATGAGTTGGCTGCTAAGCAGGACAGGCAGTGGCAGCAAAAACACCCGGCGGGCTGGATAGATGTCCTAGGTGGGCCACATGTGGCCTGCCAGCTATAGTTTGAGGACGCCTGGTTTTGAGCATTAGGTAGACCCTTAAGACTCCCTCCTTTCTCCCTTTCTCTTTCTCTCTCTCTCTTTCTTTTTCTCTTTCTCTCTTCTCTCTCTCTCTCTCCATGTGTGTATATATATATGTATGTATACATATACATCTCACTATGTTATCTAGGTTGGCTTTGAACTCCTGACACATGTGATCCTCCCACCTTAGCCTCCCAAGAAGCTGGAACTACAGGTGCCTGTGACCATGCCCTGCTAGACCCTTATTGGTGTGTGATGTCTTGTTTTAAACATGACCAAAAACTATGAAGATATCAAAAAGGAACAGGAAGGGCATAGAGATCAAAGGGACAGGAGATCACCCTGGCCTGGACCCTTTCAGGTTGCCCAAGGAGGAGAGGGATGAGAGCAATGTCAGGATTCTTTGTATACAGAGAAATTTCACAAGGATAAAAAGGATTTTCTTCCCTCTCTTGAAGAGTAGAGAGAAATGCAGGCCAAGCCAGCATGATGGGGGCTGTGCACAGGGGTCTGTCTGTCCTCCTGTTTGCCGTGAGCACCATGGCAGATGAGATGAAAAAAAGGTTTGTGCAAACCACAGAGCTGTCCCCAAGTCCACTGGTGAGGTCAGGAAGAAGCTCATAGCATGAAAAAGGGCAGCCTTGAACTGGCTTTAATAAATACTTTAAAGACTAAGGCATTTATAAGCTTGAAATGAGTGGTCTACAACCACTCTGAATAGCATATTCTTCATGGGCATCTCACAGTGGGCTCCACAGCACACTGAGCTGGGGCTGGGAAGACTTGGTTGATGTCACTAACCCTGAGTGTAACCACATGGCGCAGGTCCCCTGAGGAAAAGCAGAGCATGACATGCCCCCAGATGGGCCTTTATGTGACCAGAGACAGCATCAGGGCACTCACCTAGTGCCAGGGAGCTAAAGAAACGATCATGAGAAGGGAGATGAGAAGTGGAAATTCTCTGTCAAAACTGTCACTTCATTTTCCTTCAGACTCTGACTTTCCATGTTTGTGTTCCTACAGGCTGAAGAGTGGTGAAAAGTCTCAGGGGTCAGAGGCAGACTCTGAGTCATTGCCCAGGGTCTGAAGCAGGCGTCCTCTAACTACGGCCTGTGGGCCACGTGTGGCCTGCTTAGGACATTTATTCGGCCCGCCGGGTGTTTTTGCCGCCGCTGCCTGTCCTGCTTAGCAGCTGACTGGTCCCGAGGCCCGCAGTCCAGCCCTCCAGTGGTCTGAGGGACAGTGAACTGGCCCCCTGTTTAAAAGTTTGAGGACCCCTGGTCTGGAGCATAGTCAGTGTTCAATAAATTTGGGGTTGGATAAATGGACTCCTGGGAGTTAGCTGGAGTTGAT
This sequence comes from Otolemur garnettii, assembly GCF_000181295.1. NCBI lineage: Eukaryota > Metazoa > Chordata > Mammalia > Primates > Galagidae > Otolemur > Otolemur garnettii. Next base: position 1,385,599 of record NW_003852421.1, on the reverse strand, counting down.
TTTTCTACCACCAAACCCCCAATGTCATGGCATCGAGTTGATTTTTCGAATTCTCTTCCTCTCCTTCTTTTCTACAAAGGAGGGAAGAGGCTGGCATCCTTGCTCATTCCTGAATAGGAAAACCCCCTTTCCTCACTTTGATCATTGTCAGGCTCTGTCCTCTGTGAAGCAATGTTCAGAATCCCAGGACCGCTTTAGGAAGAGGCTTCCTGGGAAGGACTAGCAGGTATGCACCAAACGGAAGGTGTGCAGGAGGGACCTTCTCCTTTTGTGTGTGATAGAAATCTCAGGTGGATGGATTTATTATAGAAGGCCTGGACCAGCCCTGCACGATCAGATGCTGGTATAGACTGTGGGAGAGTAGATGGGGCTCTGGTCCTGGTGAGCCTTAGGAGAATGAAAACATTGATAAGCAAACTGGTGAGGCCTAGCCACACTGTGGAGTTCACCCTCAATATTCCATTCTCACAACAGTTGGTGGGGCATGGGGGTGGAGGGCTGAGTATTATTAGTCCTGTTTTACATATGAAAAATTTGAGATTCCATGAAACAGAGCCAGGACTTCAATATTCCATCTTTCCTTTGTCTCAGGCTATTCTGGAGAAATAGTCAACACTCGTCCTGGGTGCCTCAGACCAATATCCCCAAAGGAAGGTCCCTGGTCTACATTAGGATCCCCTGGGGAACTTGTTAAAAATATAGATTCCAAACTGGACCCAGTGGCTCACACCTGTAATGCCAGCACTTTGGGATGCTGAGTTGGGAGGATCACTTGAATCTGAAA
>NW_003852421.1:1380401-1384589 GCF_000181295.1 Otolemur garnettii | reverse complement strand
GTAACCACTTCACTGTCTGAAGTTGAGATGCCCCGTGACAGTCACCTCTGATGACTGTTGAGAATCATTTCAATTTTCTTTAAAGGGGCTTTAAAAGATGGGTAGCCAGTTGAGAAATTTGCTTCTCAATCAGAAAAAGGCCCACGAACAGGAAGTCATCCAAACAATGACCAATCTAATCCAAGTCTTTTAGTACACGTGTTTTGCAGTCCCCTTTCAAACAGAAGCATTGTTCCAATGTGTCTGCCATCCCCCTGTTAACACTTAATATGGAAAGGAAAGCTAGCAGACCAATGGCCTAGAGTAGATTTTGTGAAACCTTAATCTTGCTTCTGTCCTGGTCTGATTTCACTGAACAATTAATTATGAGGGGATTTCTAAGATTACTCATTGAGTTTTTGTATCTATCAGGATGCCTTGGTCTGTAACTAGTGGGAAAATCCAGTCTTCAAATAGGCTTATGTAGAGAGGAAATAGGTTCATCCTCTCATCACAAGAGGCTCAGGTGGATCTTGGGAACTGGTTAACTCAGCAACTCTGTGTTGTGTAGGCATCACAGAGCCACAGACATCTTGGCAGCACTTCTTTTGGTTTCAGGCTCAAGTTTGCTCATTATAAACTCATGCTGGCCACTGGCAGAAGGAGGAGGAAAGCCACCCCTGGCGTAGATTGCCCTCTGAGCTGGCATCCACGGTGTGTCATAGATTCCTCAGCAAAATCAGGATTCTGCTCTGAAGAGGAAGTGAATACCAGTCAGTACCGTTTCTTACCCACAAGAGAGCAGGGTTGGAGAAGTGACTTACATGCAATGAATCCCAAGGGTGTTTATTATCTTGAGGAAGAGGACAGGTATCCTGTGCCCACTGATCCAAGTGAAGGCTAAAATCATGCCTTTTATGTTCTCTGCTCCTCTTGCCTATTTCCCATCCTGGAAAGAGTGTTCTGAAGGCAGACACAGGCACTGACTAAGGAGGGGATAGAACATCTGAGGGCAAGGTCCAGAGGTCTAACTTTTGTGTGTGTCTTGCTGGTATCCAGGGAATATCCATATCCTATGTTGTCCCTTCAGACAACACCTCTAAAAATATAAGACAATCTAAAAATATAAGATGCTCTCCATGGAACCTTCTTTCTTCAATAGGACCAAGAGGAAGGCCTCAAACATAAATACTCAACCAATATTTGTTAAGTGAATAAATGGATGGACAGCAGGCAAATGTGATGAGTTTTCCCTCTAGGCAAACTTCTTGCAAACAGTGCTGAGTGCTCTAAGGAATGCTACCAGAGGGGTCAGCAGTGCACCTGGGATGGTCACCTTGGGGAGCTATGATCTGGTCCCAACTTTACACTTGATCTTAGCCAAAAGGCCTAGAAGTGATTGGTCCCAACTTTAGTGTGCTCTGGACATGGTCCATGGAGACAGCTGCTGAGGTGAGCCATGACCCTACACCACAAGGGGCAGGAAAACCTTAGGAGACAAGTTCTATGCCGTAGCAGGTATCCACAGGTCCTGTGCACTTTGTCCAGACTGAGCTTCTTATAGGGACCCATGGGCACAGATGGAGGGAGCTTGCCTTGAGTTCTTAAGTCTGCTTGCTTGATTCACACTCTGAAAGAGTTGTCTTAGTCACAGAGTTTGGTGAGCTCTAATGGACTGCTCTCTCTCTCTCTTTCTCTCTCTCTCTTTCTCTCTCCACACACACACTATAAAATCAGCACTAGTGTATAGAGAAAGACTCCCTTATTTAAATTTTTAAATAATTTTTCCAAAGTGAAAAATTTACTTTTGGTGACAGATGTTACCAATATAAGAAACTAAGCTGAGCTTAGAAAATACAGATGTGGGAACTTAACTAAATATGGCACATCATGGTCACGTTTCATGAAGACATTGTGTGGTGGAATGAGCTTTGGCTGTATTTCATGGCTTCAGAGGCCAGAAGTCTGAAATCAAAGTGTTAGCAAGATTGATTCTTTCTCATGTAAAAAAAATTGTAATTGTGGTAAAATATACATAACACAAAGTTGACCACTTTAACCATTTTTAAGTTCAACAGTATTAAGTACATTGACATTGTTGTGCAAAATTTTATAGAAATTTTTCATTGGGTTATACTGTTATAGAAAAGTATGCAGATCCTAAACATACAAGTCAATGAATTTCACAAAGTGATTATTCCTGTGTAATTCAACTCAGATCAAAAAAAATAACATTATCAATACCCAGGAGCTCTCCACGTGTCCCTCCCAGTCAACACCTACCTACCCCCTGAAGAGTACAATCCTTATTTCTAACACTGCAGCAGTAAGTTTTACCTGTTCTTGAATTTTATATAAATGGGATTATATTGTATGTATTCATTTGTGTCTGGTTTCTTTTGTTCAACCCCTTTAAGAATTTCCTTTATATTGCAGTAATGATGATTTGTTCCTTTTCATTGCTGTGTAGCAATGGGTATTCTTGTATTCAAATTTAGTAGGTACTGCTGGAGAAGTTTCCAAAGCAGTTACACCAGTTTCCATTCTTACCAATACTTTATTAGAGTTCTAATGACTCACAACTTTACCACCTGTTTAATTTGTCTTTATGCTGGTAACCATTCTGGTGGCTGCACAGTGGAATCTCTTTGGAGTTTTAATTTGCATTTCCCTGCCAAACAATAAAGCTGAACACGTTTTAATATGTTTATTGGTTCTTTGGATATTCTCTCTGATGAATCACCTTTTCAAGTCTTTTACCTCCTTAAAAAAAAGTTTTTTATAAAGTTGGCTTATCTTCTTTTTCTTATTGATTTGTACAAGTTCTTTATATATTATGGCACAAGTCTTTTTGTTGGCTATATGTATCTTCTCCCACTCTGTGGCTTGCCTATTCAATCTCTTCTCTAATGGTGCCTTTTGTTCATCAGACATTTTTAATTTTAATGCAGGCCAAATGATCACTTTTCTTTATAGTCAGTGCTTTTTATGCACTATGTTTAAGAAATATTTGTCTACCTAAAGAACCACAAAAATATTTCCTTATGTTATTTTCTAGGGGATTTACTGTTTTACCTTTCCATTTTAAATTTCAACTCACCTGAAATTTTGCTTCACTTTTTACAAATAACATTCATCATAATGTTTTAAGATAAATAATTTAGGTGTGCCAGAGCAACCTGACCCCTGAAGGAACAACCTTTCTGTTTTCTATTTTTTCCCCTATGAGAAAATATTCTTTTAACTCTAATATGTAAAAATATATATAAGCAAGATAAGTCCCATTTTATTGATAACTACAAAAGTGTCAGGAAACTGTAGGTGTACCTGGGGCTTCTGGAGCTCCCTCAAACTTTATCCTAATAGATAAGATGTAACTCTATTTTATTTATTTATTTATTTATTTATTTATTTATTTAGAGACAGGGTCTTTCTCTGGCCCCAGGCTAGAGGGCAGTGTCATGATCCTAGCTCCCTGTAGCCTCCTACTCCTGGGCCCAAGAAATCCTCCTGTCTCAGCCTCCCTAGTATCTGAGCAGTTTTCTAAATGTGAAACTGAACATGATTATTTCCCTTTTGCTTGCAGTGTGATGCCTGGATCCATGAACTCCTGTCTTGTACTAAATTTAAAGAGCTATGGGTCATCTACCTGTCCATCTTTTGCGACTCACCATTATCTGGCTGAAGATAATGAGGTCTCTGCTACCAGTGGGGTCAGCAGTGTGCCTGGGATGGTGACCTTGTATTGTCTTTGATTAGGGGCATTTCTCTTCTGGTCAGATTCTTTACACTAGGTCATAAAGCTGTCTTCTCCACAATGTGGTAACCTCCTCAATACATTGTATTTTAACCAGCATAAAGTCTCATTCATTTGTGAAGTCCTGTGAAATGGAGAGTTGTTCTACATATTCTGCATGCTTTTTCCTTTCTCCAGTACTGGCCCGCGTGCCTCCTTTGTCAGCCTGATAGATTTTTTCACTTACAGTGTCTATGGAAAGTCACTTCTCCTTTGGCATGTACTACCACATTTCTTTTCTGTCTGTCTCTTGTGACGTTTTATGCCCATTCTATATAATCACCAATAGTTTTATTGGACTGTCATTTTGTTTTGAAAGTGATTTTGCTCTTTTTTAAAAGCAGGTTTACTTTTTCCAAAAACTCGTCTTTTGGAGTTTTACGGCCCTTATTTTTGTTTTTTAATTTCATGAC
>NW_003852421.1:1377107-1380265 GCF_000181295.1 Otolemur garnettii | reverse complement strand
TATAACTACATGACCTTGACCTTGCTTTTTTAGGTCTCAGTTTCCTAGAGAATTAGGACCAGTTCTCTAGGACTTGGCTCTCTGCAGGTAATTTCAGCTCTGACCTTATAGGATTCTTTAACAAATGGATGCAGTCAAGATTAAAAAGTCAGGACAGTGAATCAGCCACCTAGATTCAGTTCACCTTTCTTAAGGTTTTGTCTTTAAAATTTATATGCAGAGACATTCTTATAACAAGTCAATCTTACTAAGTTTCATCACAAACATGTACATACAAAATGTCAAATAATACAAAGTCTGAGGAATGTCTTACTTAGACTTAGTAATATTCAACATAACAGCAAAAGTCAGTCATGAAAAAAAAGATATTAAAGAGGTTTTTTTTTTTTTTGGCATTGCTTCAGACTTGATCTATTAACTTAAATGTTGATGGACATCTCAATTTTTAAAAATATTTCAGCAAGTGTGTTTAGATGTATAATATAGACTGCTATTTATTTCCTTTAGAAGATAGATTTAAAATATTTATTTCTATAAAGCTTCTGGTGACATAGATTTCTGGGGAGCAGTTGCTATGTCAACATACACTGGCTAGGCATCTTCCATGTGCCAAGCATTGTGGAGATGACAAAGGCATATTGTAAGACATGACTATTGTCCTTAGGAAGTCTACGGCCTACTTAGAAAAATAAGACAAGGAAATTAAAATGTAAATGATGATTAAAAATTATGGTTCCTAGGAACTTTTTAAAAGAACCTAATATAGTGATTCTCAAGTTCACTGGAAAGAATAAATGGGCAAGAATTGCAAAAAAAAATTTTTTTTGAAAAAATATAAGCATTGGTTGAGAGCAGAGGGTGCTTATACTACCAGTTATTCAGAAACACTATAGGCCATTGCAATTACAAAATTCTGCAACAATTTAGGATAATAAAAGATACTATAAATAGATCCATGTGTGTTTGCATGCACATACATGTTATTAGTGACATAAGAGAATATGGGATAATTGATGAGCTCATGGGAAATAATAAGGATAGATGCTTCATAGTATATGTTAAAGTAAATTCCAAATGAATTAAAGGTTAAGTGTAAAAATGAATAGAAGAAAATATAGATGAAATTTTTGTAAATTTGGTTTCGCAAAGGCCTTTTAAACCAATACAAGTGAAGGAAAAGATCCTTAGACTTGACTAGATTATGAAAAGCTTAAAATGTATTTTATGTATCAAAAATCCTAGATGATTTTAATCTATAATGATAGAAAAAGCAGATTAATGGTTGCTTGGGACCAGGAGTGGGGTGAAAGTTGACTGGAAAGGGACATGAAATAGTTTTCTGGGGTGAGGGGTGTTCTAAATAATGATGGTGGAATGATGGTGACATAGGCATACACATTAGTAAAAATTCATTAAATAGGACACTTTGAATGGCTGTACTTTTTACATGCAAGTTACTCTTCAACTTATTAGTTTTTTAAAGCCCTCTGATAACAGTTACAAAGCAAAAAGGCAAACTAGGAAAATAGTTACAACTTGTATGACAAAAGGTTTGTAGAGTAAAAGGAACAGTCAGTGGCAAAACAGGCCAAGGACATGAATAGGGAAAAATAAAAAGATGGACAGTGACCACATGAAAACAAATTCAACTTGTGGTATATGTACACCATGGAATACTACGCAGCCCTAAAGAAAGATGGAAACTTTATCTCCTTCATGTTTATATGGATGGAGCTGGAAAATATTCTTCTTAGCAAAGTATCTCAAGAATAGAAGAAAAAGTATCCAATGTACTCAACTCAACTATGAAACTAATTTATAGCTTTCATCAGAGAGCTATAACCCAATTATAGCCCAAGAATATTGGGAAAGGGGAGAGGGAGGGGAAGGGAGGGGAGAAGATGGGGTAGGGAGGGGTGATTGGTGGGATCACGCCTATGGTTCATCTTATAAGGGTACATGTGAATCTTTCTAAATGTAGAATATAAATGTCTTAACACACTAAGAAAATGACATGAAGACTATGTTAACCAGTTTGATGAAAATATTTCAAATTGTATATACAAACAGCACACTGTACCCCATAACAGTATTAATGTACACAGCTATGATTAAAAAAAAAGAAAGAAAGAAAGAAAGAAAACAAATTCAACTCCACTAGAAATCACAGAGTACAAAATTGAGGCACACAGATATCCTCAGCACAGTGGCAAAGAAGAAAAAGAAAATACCTGTTGTCAGTGAGTATGTGGGGAATTTCACTCTCTGTAACTGATATTTTGGTGCAGCATAATCAACAAATCAATAAGAGTCCAAGTTTTGAAAATTATCAAGTAAATGCACATAGATACCTCACTCATTCTGGAGCCTATTGCCTCCATCCCAAACTCTTAGCCCCTCTATGACTCTGTCCACCCTCTCCTGCAGACTCCCTGCCTTCATCCCTGAGGTTCATCCCATTCTTAAATCTCACTGTGCCTCTCACTCGATAACGAAACTTCTCTGAAATTGATATGGTCACGGTTATTCTTTGCAGCATGTGTTAGCTTTTGCTGTGTAGCAAACCACCCAAATCTTAACAGCTGCCATTTAATTAGTTCACAGTTCTATGGGTCAGTGGGTTCCCAAGAATGACAAGAGAGCTGACCTGATGGGCAAGATCACACCAAGTCTCAGCTTGTGTACACTTGTTAACATCCCATTGGCTAAAGCATGTCACAATTGCAATGCAGAATTCAAGAGTGGAGAAACAGACTCCACTTCTTGATGAGAGGAGAGTGCTATGCGGGCAGGTTTTCTGATCCACCACACAACATTATTTATGATAATGAGCATTGGAAACCACCTAAATGTGCGAAAGCAGGGGAATGGCCAAATAAAATATAGTTCAACCATATGCTGGAAAACACATGATATCACACAAAAACATTTTGATACACTTATGTGTATGCTTAATGAAAATGCAAAACAAAATGTGCCGTGAAAGAAGCACTAAATAAAAGGACCAAAGGACAAAATCCAAAACGTCATCACTCCTATGTCTGCACAGCACAGTTACGAGAGATATGTTACTTTATACTCTCCAGTTTTCTAAATTTTCTAGTAGAGCACATTAGGCTATATTGTGCATAACTAAAGTACAGTTTAATCTCATCTCC
>NW_003852421.1:1366408-1376793 GCF_000181295.1 Otolemur garnettii | reverse complement strand
TCATAGACAAGAAAGAAGTCATTATTTTTGTACTTAAAGAAAAGCAATGGTCAATATTGTTGTCAAACCATAGTTTGGAAAATATAAATTTATATTTATATAAATATAGGATTTGGATTTATTTAGTGTTCACTACTTTAGGAACTGCATGACAAAAGTGGTCAATAACTTTTGGTAATGTTTTCTATTATATTTTTATTAATCTTATTAATGCCAATACAAAAAATAATAGTATATATAATATATGAGAAATATTGATTACATCCAGAGATGATGTGCACTGCACTAAGGGATTTAAAACCCTGACAGTGATTTCTGCCACCCCTTTTAGAAGCCAATATGTATATTTGAGACAGCAAAAGAAAAAATGCAACAAAGCAGACTCTGGTCAATGGTGAATTAAATCATTTGGCAGTAAGTGGATAATGCCAGTAGTGTAACATTTCTTAAACTATGTTACAGACTTTTTCTCCATTACCAGTGGCACCAGGATTTTTTATGAGTCCCTAAATAATACCAACCACAATTTATTCTTACTTATTTTCCTTTTTTAGTTCAGATCTACTGTCCCTAGGGGTTCCTAGGAAGCTCAGACCACATAGGGTGGATGCTTTCTGGGTACTATTTGCTGTTATTATTTTTTGAAGCCCAACATGTGACTTTCAGAGTTTGATTAGTATGAAGCTCCTCATTAGGTCCCTAGGATTTCTTCAAATGTCCTTTACTCCCCAAATCACACTAAAACAAATCAAAACACAGAACGGGGAGAGATATATACCCCTGCCTGCAATCCATTCAAACAGCTTGCGGGTAGCAATAGCACCAGGAAACCTTCTGAGAAGGCACAACTGTCATTACTGAGAGGGACTTTAAAGTTTTGAGAATGGAATTCCAGCAATTCCTAGCTTCAGAGCACCACCTGTTATAATAATTCTCTTCTTGCTGTCTCAAACAGTATCCTTCTCTCTCTTTTCCTTCAGATAAATCCTACAAACTTTATGATTTTCCTTCTCAGCCCTAGCAGAAGAGGTGATATTTTTGGTCAGTTTTTCCTCTTGCAGAAGGCTATCCAGCAGTTGGACGACTTTAGATTTCTCTACTTGAACCTGTTCGCAAACATGCTTAGTGTAATAAATACGCCATCAGCAGAGCCACATTCTCTGAGTGCAACTTACCCCCAGATTTTCCTGATTTTGGCCACAGATAGTCAGAAAAGACTCTAGGAGACCCTTAGTCCTCTTTCTAGAGAGCAGTGATCCATCCTGTGTCAAGATATTCTAGGGCAGTGTTTTTTAACCATTTTTATCTCATGGCACATTTGAACCTATAGTTAACTTCCGTGGCACAATTAAATTATGTTGACTAAAAATATGTGAAAAAAAGAATATCTTAATGTGATTTGAACTTCTTTAAAAAATAATTTCATTAATGATCTTTAAAAATTTTCAAGGCTCCCCTAAGATCCTCTTACCGCACACCAGAGTGTTGTGGCACACTGGATTGAAAAAATCCCTGCTCTAGGTAATTAAGACCTTGAAGGAAGATTCCCTCCCACTTCTCTACTGGGTGCTTAGTTGCTTTCTTTTGCTGGCTTTGTGACCACACTGGATTGTCCTTTCACTGGCTTTACTCTGACTCTTAGGTGTAGGTCCTTTCCTCTGTGGCCTGTAGACGCTAGGGTTACAGGATGAAGCATTTCATGATATCCTTCCTATTTCTGTGGTGATGTGAAGACATCTGTGTGGGCAGTATGCCTTAGGTGTGAGCAGCCTTTGGATGTACATGAGGCCTTGTTGTACTCGCCCCTATAACTCAGCTCTGCAGATCCCTGTCTGTCTTCTACACATCCTCTCCTGCCCAAATGTGTGTGAGGCTCCCAAGCTGCTTCTGTGGATTCTTGAAGTAGGACAGCCAAGCGGGGCTTCACAGGGCCCCTGTAACTTGAACGACCACACCCCTGGTTCCCGGATAGTCCACAGAGATGCCACCCCCACTGTATCATTGGATGCTACTGCTCTCACAACTGACTGAGCTGCAGGGCCAACAAAGCTGATAGAGCTGGGGGCTACAGCTACCACAGCCTCTGCCAGGGAAACCTGCTGACTACACTGGTGCTGGGCCCGGGACTTGATGGCTATCAGGCCACTGGCCCCCAGGATGGTGGTTCTAGTTCAACCATCTGCTTCTGCTGGCCTCAGTAAACGTTTCTTAGCACACCATGACTCTGGAGAGCTGAGGGTGAGAATGATGTGTAAATTACAAAACCTGCCTATGTCCCAAATTATACTAACACTTGGTGCTATAGCCCTTTAAGTTCAAACAAATGGAAGCCATCTGGTGGCCAGATCAAGGTGGATTCTAGTATTAGCAACATGCTATGCCTGGAATCAGTTCTCTTCTTTGACCTTTACATTTTGGTGCTGTATGGAGTTCACCAGTCTAGACTCCCAGGCTCCCGAATACAATTTGCATGTAGCATATGTACTACACAAGTCTAAAAGGAGATTAAGAAGTGACTTGATGCTGTTCAGTGCACAACATGCACAACTGTCCCCTGTGGTTCCTGGTGCTTTTCTTCTTGTGCTCTGCTGTCCTCACTGCAATATGGCTCAGAGCAGCAGAACTGCTTTCTAATCCTTAACCCTCAAGAAGCTCACAGGTCCACTTTCTTTCTTTCCTGCACCCCGGAGGATACTAATTAGCTGTCATAAAAATTTGCAAGGGCAAAGAGATGCTATCAGAACTTCACTCAGAGCAACTGAACCCCAAGCAGCCAAATATCCTCTAGTTATAAGAGCCTCTTTCTTGTCTCTTCATATGCTCAAATAATTGTGAAGACTTGAGATTAGTAAGATTTGACAATGAATAAGTATTCCTCTACCAAAATCCCTGCCAAGTAGCCTGGAACAGGAAACAGAGTCATCACTAGACTCACAGCCCCCATTTTTTTCTTGACATCAGCAGCTTTTCCTCTCATCCCTGGATGGGGACCATCTGCTGCAGCACTCTCCTCCATCCACCCGTGTCTCCTTTTGTCATTGCTCAAAGGAGTTCCAGTGGGAATCTAGGAATAGCCTTTGAATCTCTATTATTCTCCGCACCTCTTGTGGGGTTTGTGCCTCGGTAACAGATGCCATCTCTGGTTACCACTCGGGCCATATGCTCACGATTCAGGTTATTACCATTAGGTACCTTTATTTATTTGAACGGAGTCACAGCTGGGCTATCTGCAGACAGTGAGCTATTCAATAGGCATAATGATTTAGCATCCACAGATATTCTCAGCACAGTTCCTGGCACCCATGGAGATGGCAGGCCTACAGAGTCAAGGCTGCTCAGACAAGCTAGTTGAAAATGCTTGTGAACAATTATATCTATATATAGAACTGACCCAGCTGTGCCCTTGGCTGCCAGCTTTGATACTATTCTTTTGGGCATTTTGAGGTCTCAGGGCCTCCTTCAACACTTTGTTCAACTAAATGTTATAGCTGCTTATAAAGCGCTAGCAAGGTACCTCATTATGGTCTTGTTTGATTTCAGGCAGCAACAATTAGACAATAACCCAGCCCAGACCCTCGTGCTGCACCGGGTCAGGTTCTGGTCTCAGCTCTTCACCAAGCTGGCTGTGTGATCCCAAAAGTCACTTAACCTCTTGGGTCTTTGTTTTCTCATAGGTAATAAAAGGACTAGATCAGCAGAGAGGAGAGAAAATTGGCTTCTGGAGGCAGGCAGAACTGGTTTTTAACCCCAACCCCCTACCACTTTCTAGTCAGTCAGATTGTTTAATGCTGAACTTGCTTCCTCTTCAGTAAAATGAACAAGTTCACACTTACCAGGAAGGACTGGAAGAGGATTAAATAGGAAAAACCATGTGCCAGATCAGGGTAGGTATTCAGTCAATGCTAATTTTTTCCTTGTTCTCTAAAGACTGTGCCTAGCTTTGGTAGACACTAGATTTGGAGTTAGAAAATCTGGATTTGGGTTTCATGGTCTCAGTGTGTGTGAATCATATGCTGTCTCTGAGCCTCAGTTTCCTTGTCTGTATCATGGTATTATCACTGCTAGGACCAAGGTGGGGATAATACATGCAAATACTTTCAAAAACATATAAGACTGTAAGATCAGAATTTGGGTGTCTTCTCTACACTCAGGCATTATGAACTTTTGCCACTGCATCCCCACACTGGACCCTCCATTGCACACATTTAAAACACCAGGAAAGTGGATATGGATGGGACATGCCTCTTCAGACAGTACACATTTATCTTTCCCTTCCATATCCTGCCCTTCAGGTGGGCATTCTGGAAATGCTGGGCCAGTCACCACCATCCCGGGAGTCTCCTAGGAATCAGGCATGAAATGGATGAGTCCTTCCCAACAGCCCCTTATCTCAGGTGCTTCAGTGGTGATGGGAAGTAGAAACCAGCATGTCTAAAATAAACAGATGCTGCTGCATTTGCCTTTGGTGTCTTAGTCATAATTTCCTTGCTTAGGCTCAGGTCTAGAAGAGTTTCTCCTACATTCTCTTCTAGAATTGTTATGGCTTGATGCCTTACATTTAAGTCTTATTTACCCATAATGAATTAATTTTTATATAGGGAAAGAGAGTCTTGTTTTTTCCTTCTGCATGTGGCTATCCAAGTTTCTGGCACCATTTATTAAATAGGGCTTTTTATCCTCAGTGTATGTTTTTGTCTGCTTGTCAAAGATCAGTTGGTTGTACATTTCTATCCTGCACCTATATCTCTACTTCTCTACTTTTATACTACTACCATGCTGTTTTGGTTACTACAGTCTTATAGTATAATTTGAAGTATAATGTGATGCCTCCAGATCTGTTCTTTTTGCTTAGGACTGCTTTGGCTACTTTGGGTCTTTTTGGTTCCAGATGAAGTTTAGGATTATTTTTTCTAGGTCTGTGAAATAAGATGTTGGTATTTCATGAGAATTATATTGAATTTATAAATCACTTTAGGCAGTACAGACAGTTTAACAAGGTTGATTCTGCCAGTCCATGAGCAATAAATGATACTTAATTAAATTAAAAAGCTTCTGCATAGCAGAGGAAACAATTAACAGAGTGAATAAACAACCTACAGGATGGGAAAAAGTATTTGCAAATTATGCATCCAACAAAGGACTAATAATCAGAATCTACAAAGAACTCAGACAAATCAGCAAGAAAAAGTCCATCAACCACATAAAAATGTGGACAAGAGATATGAACAGATATTTTTCAAAAGAATATAGAGAAATGGTTTACAAACATGAAAAAATGCTCAACAAGATTAGTCACCAGGGAAATGCAAATTAAAACTACAGTGAGATACCATCTTAACCCTATCATAATGGCCATTATTAAAAAGTCAAAAAAACCCCAAACAATAGATGCTGACATGGATACAGAGAGAAAGGAATTCTTATACACTGTTGGTGGGACTGCAGATTAGTACAACTTCTGTGGAAAACAGTATGGAGATTCCTCAGAGAAATAAATGCTAGGTGTACTAGCTATCCCTCTGCTGAGTATCTACCCAAAGGAATAGAGGTCATTTTATTAAAAAGAAACCTATACCTGAATGCTTATTGCAGCACAACATAAGTGCCCATCAGTTGATGAGCAAATAAAGAAAATTTGGGTATACTCACATATGTATATACACATATACATACACGCACACCTCACCACCCTGACCCTGAGTATTACTCTACCATAAAAAGGAATGAAATAATGTCATTTGCAGTAACTTGGATGGAACTGGAAACCACTACCCTAAGTGAAGTATCTCAGGAATGGAAAACCAAACACCATAGGTTCTCACTATTAAGTGGGAGCTAAACAATGGATACAGATGGACTCAAAGAGATACAAAGGGCATTGGAAACCAAGAAGGGGGATGTTGGGAGGGGAGGTGTGGGATAAAAACTTACCTATTGGGTACATAAACACTATTCTTGTGATGGACAAACCAGAAGCCCTGGCTTCCATGGGAAAAAAGAAACTATACCCCTTAATATTTTGAAATTAAACAAAAAACCCAAAATAAACAGATGATCTTCCTGCTGAAATTCCAGCCAGTTGTGTACTCAGGATTCTGTGCAATGGATAACTTGTTTTAAAAACCAAGTACTTTGCTTGCTGATTTTCAGAGAAGGAGAGTGAGGAAAGGCATCTCTTCCCGTATTGCCCTCCAGATCTCTTATAGCATTGTGTTTCCTACCATAGGGGCCATTCCCCACCCTGGGACGATGGGACGCACTTCTATTCACACTCACTTCTCCTACCTTTCTCTTCTCAAGCATTTCTCACTACATCCAACAACCCCTTTTGGTGTTCTGCTAAGTTGCCAGGAGCTTAACACTTTGGGTATCTGGATACATATTCATATAAATGGATAATTTTGAACTAAAAGAACCAACTGTATCCTTTCCCTTGCTGACATACCAGATAACCAGAAACACATTTAGTTAGATTGAGTAAACATAGTAAAGTGGTTTTTCATTGTTTGGGTCTATATGGAGTATCAGGTATTCACTAAAGCAGTAGTATTTTGCAGTTCTAACAGTCCTTGGTGAATTTTCTTAGAAGCCAAAGAATTTGGCTAAGAATTTTCACCCTAAGATTTTTCTTAGAAGCCAAAAAAAAAAAAGTACAAAATGAAAATGTTCTCTAGATGCTTACAAAAGCCTGTGTTAATGATTCCTTCTAGTTTTTATGAAAATGGTTTCATGTCTCAAATAAAGAATTTCCCATTTTCTCAGCTAAAGGAGCTCATTATTTAGACTTCACTGACAATCAAAGAGGACGTTTGATGTACAGTTGCAATTATGTGGTGAGATGGTAACCCAGTAAGGGCAGACAACGGCCTCAGCAACAGTTTGTTTTAATCTGCTGATGGTGCCCTGCCCTCCACCAGAGAGGTGTTCCAGTAGGAGGCAAAGTCTTCATGACCAGTTTGGACCGAACATTTCAAGAGACATTATCAGGTGCCTGCAATGGAGTTGGGGGCAAAGGATGGTAGAAGAGCTGGGTCTTGCTTTAGTGATGGGAACTAGAGCTGTGGACACAGGCAGGGAGTTTCAGGGCCCATGGCCATCACCTGCCTGTAGAGGGCTTTGAGGGGGCTTATTCTCTAAGTTGAAATGGTGACCAGTGGTGGTAATTGATACAAAGCAAAATTGAGATCAAAAGAAATCTCAGTAAATTTGATAGTAATGGGCTCATATTCTATGATCGTCATTCTCAAGGTGCAACTCAACTGGACTGATGAGGAGCCCTTCAAACCTTTATAAAGGGTGAGGCCTTTACATTGACCACACTGACTTGCCTCTCTCTCTTGGGCTAGTGGGATTCCTGATACTTGGTAAGGAGTTGTCACCATGGAGCATATAGGAAGAGGACAAGCTTGGTCTCAGGGCACAGGGAAGCTCCCTCTCACTGGACACTTGTCAGGCATCTCCAGATGCCCTTTAAGGACATCCTGGGGGACCTTCACAGGGAGATCAGCTGGCTTGGCCTGTCAGGGTAGCAGACAGCGAGTGTCATGACTGGGTAAAAGTTGGGCAACAATTCAGCCCCCTGGCTGGGCTCCTATGGATCCTCTGGGGTTCCCAGCTGAAGGGGATGAGTGGTACTAACCACAGAAGCAGCCAGCTGTCAGGCGATGCAGACTCCTCTTTCAGCTCCTCCTTGGTGGTGACTTTTTCAGAAGTCCTTCATGCCTCAGTGATCTTCAAACTACTTGCTCCCTATCCCCTCTGTCTCCCCCGGTTCTGGGAGAACCCCCCACCATGCCCAACAATCCCACTTCTCACGTTCTTTTGGCCTTGCCCAGGGCAAGGTATTTTCCACAAGGACTTTTGGAAACTAAAGTCAGAAAAAGACTCATGTGCTATTTTTTACCTTATGCTCCACCTCATTCCTCCTCTAGGGCAACAAGCCCAGGAAGTATGGCTGATGGGACAAAGGAAGGACAAAGGGGTGGAGATACTGGGGAAGAATGGTGGCTACAGTTTCGAACTTGTTATTCCTGCACTTCTATCAAGTCTTGCAGAGTGGAGGTGTTGGGCACCTCACATGTGCTGCCTTCTCTCTTCTAGTCATGCATTCTCTCTGTTACTCTTTCCCGGCTCCTTTATTGGGTGTGCTGGATACTGTTTAAATGCAATGCACAAAGCACATGAAGACCACAATCACTCCATTCTGGGAGCAAACATCATCTTACAGATGAGGAATTTGGAATGCAGAGAGAGAAGACTCTAGAGGGTTCACAGTTGAGGTGGGTTCCAAAGACCCTGCCGGGCCCTTCTGATGGTCAGTAAAGATAACAGTGGGATGAACTCTTTAGGAGGTGGTGAGCAAGGGCCACACCCCTGCAGACGCAGAGGAGTCACTGACATCACCCTGCACCCATGGCAGGTGGGAGGTGATGTGACCATGTCTACAGCTGGCTGGACTCTGAAGTCAGGGGTTTCTGCTGACCACCAGGAACCAAGCTGGGGGTCTATTTGATTGGGTAGAGGAGGAGGGCAGAAAACTGGAATGGTCTGAGGAAATGGAATGGTCAGTCTCAAAGGAAAGGTAGAGGAAGATGGTGGGTGTGAATGTTGCCCAGGCTGCGTCCAAATGGTTCATGGAGGCTCCCCCAGTGCCTGTATCACCAAATACCCATCTGGTTCAGGCTGTTTCCAGGGTGGAGCTGGAAACAAACTTTCTAGCTGTGGAGTTGCCCACACTCAGGTTCAGAGGACTTGGAGAGAAACTGACACCTGTACCATCTGCCTATGATTCTGATGAGATGTGTCTGGGGATAGAGGTGGGGGTAAGTCCACAAATGAAAGATGGTAGTGAGGTACCCCAGAGAGGTTGTGTCTGCAGCATTGTAGGAAGCACAGAAGAGCAAAAGATGAACTCAGCCTGGCTTAGGAGGCCATGCAGAAGCCGTGTCTTGAGGCATGGGTAGGCACTGGCCAGTGGAGCAGGCAGGAAAGGCCTCCAGACATGTAAGATGGTGTATTCAGGCTCCAGGTAGTGGACAGCATGAGGACTCATAGGTAGGAGAAGCTCTGTCTAAAGATCCTGTCTCCTGGGGCAAGCACATACTCGCTTGATATTGTGAGCTCCTGGCCCAGCCTGGCTCCCACCTCTCTTGCATCTGAGTTATTCTGAATCCTGCCTTCCTTGCTGGGGTCTTGCTTTCCTTGCCCACTCATGGCCTCAGCAGCTTCCTGGCACTTACACTCTGTACTGTCATACCCCAGCTCTGAATACATGTGTCCCATCCACAGCTCTGTGACCCTTTGCTGACCACAGCCCTAACCACAGACCAACTTCTGAACTGCAGCAGCCGTGAAGCGGACTTGAGCCCTGTAGAGCTCTGCAGAAGGGTTCTTAGGGCCTGTGGAAAGGAGGGGACATGACTTGAGCATGGCTTTGGTTCTGTGTCCTCTTCTTCTTCACTTTCATCAGTTTTGTGTAAGGTTCTAGGATTCCATGTGAGGTTTTGTTTGAAAACCAAGAGGACTTTTCTGCTGAAGGAAATAACAACAGCTTGAGAGTCCATGTATCACAGGATGAAGCACAGGGAACCATCGAATAGCCAAGTGACCTCTCTTTCCTTCAGCTTCTTTATCTCTAAAATGGGGAGAATAATAGTCTTTTACCCTTATGTAGTTGTGAGGGTTGGTTGAGCTATTATGGGTCAACCGCTTTGAGGGGGGTCTGCACCAAGCAAGAGCTGACTCAAGATGATCACCACTGCTGCAGGCTCTGAGCAAGAATATCGTGATTAAATCTGATTTAAAATCTGTGTCTAGAAGTATATTGGGGCATGGACAGGGACAAGGGTACTAATAGGATACCCACAACGATCTTACAGAAAGTTATTACAGCCTTCTTGATGAAAAGGAAAAGGGCCTATAGCAGTGGTATAGGAGTGCGGGGGGAGGGGGGCAAGAAAAGCTGAAATACCAAGAGGACACAACAGGACTTGGGGACCAGTGGCTGGAGAGCCTTGGAGGGGACAGAGTTGGGGGACACTGGCATCCTGTCTCAAGTGAACAGACAAATGTTTTTGGAGAAGAGGGTCTGTTGGGCTGTTGGCCATAATCCCCAAAGGCTTAATGCTTTAGCAAGTTTCTAGGTATTCCTCAATCCAGTCAAGTTTGAACCTAAAATTAAGTCTGTCAGTCTACTCCTTGTCAGCTCGGTACCAACACACATCTCCTTAAACTACACTTATGAAGACAATAGCAAGATAATTGTTCTGCCTATAATGATGCAACTGACATGATGCAACTATCTTGTGTACAGCTGAGAGTGCAATAATACCTTTGCCAGAATTCAGGGGATTTCAACATTAAGAATTTTAGTGTTTTTTTTTTTT
>NW_003852421.1:1362136-1365365 GCF_000181295.1 Otolemur garnettii | reverse complement strand
AGGGTGACATAGTGAGACTGTCTCAAAAAAAAAAAAAAAAAAGAACTTCAGTATTTTAGGATTGTGATTTTCAGGATTTTACGTTTTAGCAATTTTGATAATTCAAGATCGCAACATTCAGTATCATGGCATTCAGGATTGTGTCTTTTGGGATATGGCTGGCACTGCTATGGGTGCATAATGACGATAAGGTGTCTGCAATCACTTGGTGACGCCAGCCAGCGTGGGCCCTGGGTATCTGGATCTGGAGCCAGGAGAGGAGGTTGCAGATACAGATTTAGGAATTACCAGGCTGTTAGTAACTGAAGATAGGAAGTGAATGAAATCACCAAAAGAAATGGTAAGAAATGAGGAAAAAGTGGTGAGCAAGGACTGAATCAAGCAGGAAATAGGCATGAGTTAGATGGCTAGAGAAATTAGTGGAACCCTCCTCACCTAGTCCTGGTAATCAAGTGAGTGCCTGAGGCTGTGGGTCATAGACTGGCCATGTTCACAGCAATCAGGTAGCCTGAGGACAAACACACAGTGATGCTGGCAGGCTGTTGTGAGGGCACCTCTTCAGGAGGTCTCACCAGCACAGAAGCCTGATCAGAGATCATGGCATGGGGCTCAGTTCAGCCTCCCAGATCACAACAGCTGGTGTGAAACAGAATCACTCACCATGAGCCATCTGCAGCATGTTCCCCAAGCACAGCCAAAATAAAATCTGCAGGGGTGTTGGGAGGATGCTAAATTAAGTAGGTGGCAGACACTGTTTGATGACACTCCATCTCAGCGACAGGTTAGCATATAGCTGAGTGGGATGAGCAGGTAGCCAGTGGAGAATGCAGGGTACAGGGCTTGGGTTTCCATCTTAGAATGAGCAGAGGCTGAGGAGTGGATGCAATTGAACCCCCAGGATGCCAAACTACACAGAAGGGTCCTGTTTCCCACTTCTGTGATCCCCAGAACCCCAAATCTGGCAGTGGGGATTTAGTGGGTATGCAGTAAATCTTTATGGAATTGGGTAAAATTCTTCTTACTTCAGTTCCCCGAGAACTATTGTGTGGAAAGCACTCTCTTTTTTTTTGCCTTAGCCATTTAAGTGAACTTTGCCTTAAGTCTCTGAATTATTCCCCTAGTTAGTGCCACACTTTGGGTGTGCTCTTTAACTTAAAGAAGAGTTCATTGAAGAAAAATCTCAGAAAGTGCAGTAATGGGGTTCCTCAAAGCCATTGTCAAGGTCCATTTCCCTGGTTCACCACATGAAGGGTAAGGAAGAAATGATGGATAAGAGTTGCATTTCTCATGCCCAATGGCCTTGGAAGGAATGAAAGGCTGTGGTACCTGGGTTCCCAGCAGCACAAGCAGGGGGGTGGGGACAAGTCCATCCATAGTGTTCCTTGGCCATTCCTCAGACTTTCTGGAGAAACCACTTGCAATTTACTCTCCACACAGGGCCGTCATCCTAAAATTCAATGTTTCTCCCTTTCTCTGCATGCTGTCAGAAAGAAAATCAATTTGATTGGATATCTCTGTACTTCAACACAACCATTTATGGCTCATCAATAGGAGAAGATTTCATCTTAGAAAATCTAACATTGCATGCAAGTAATGTGGGGAGTACTTGGGTTTGTTCGTTCCTTCCACCATTCATTTGTTTATTTGTTAATCCATTAAATGAGCACTGAACACCTTGTATGCCTCAGGTATTGGAAATTGAAGTGAACAAAGTAAAGTGTCTAGAAGAACTGGGGAGCAGTTAGGTAAAATATATGCATACATATATAGTAGTACAGTGTGTTGATGGAAGGGAGAGGGAAATATGTGCCTATGAGTAGAAATGTGAGCTCTGAGAGGACAGAATTTTTTGGGTACCTACTAAGCACCAAACCCTGTTGTAAGACATTCATCTCATTTTCCCAACAACCCTATGATGTAAATACTATTATTATCCACACTTTACAGTTCAGAAAACTGATCCTTAGAAGCCACATGACTTATCCCATATCACATAGATTGCAATTTGGGGATCCAAAATTGCAAGATTTCAACTCAGGTTGATGCCTGAGCCACACTCATCACTAATACACTCTACTCTTTTCTATAGAAGCCATTCGAAATATTTGTGGAAGAAATTCCTTACATGGGTCAAGATAGTATCTTCAAATATTTGAAGAACTGTCATAGAATACATATCTTCCTACCACCTTACTTTTGAGTTACAGTTGATTTTTGGTTTTGTTTTGTTTTGTTTTGTTTTGTTTTTTCATTTTTGGAAACTCACTTCTCATTGTGTGCAGTCTCCAGTAGGACTGTTAAGGAAAGTACCATCCCCTCCGGAACTAAGGGGCAGCATTCAAGCTGAGCTGACCACTAGGGCACTCTTTTTGCAACTCCCAGCAGTGAAAAGAGTGATGTAAAAATGGAACCTGGTTGAACTGAACCAGTAGGTCCAGAAGGACTGGATAGCAGTTTTTAGTGTTGAGATTCTCAGAGTGCCAGGCTGCGTGAGGGATCAACTCTCAGTCACTCGCCTCTGTGGGCTAACATAGTTTGCATTTAGAGTTGGCTAAAAGAGTCGGTGATAACTCTGATAAACCCAGAATGCCAAATGATGTCTACTCAGGTAGAAAAGGGCTCAAACATTTTCATGTGGTTGGAGCAGGACCAATTACCAAGTTTCCCTGAAAATAAGACACTATCTTATATTTATTTTTTCTCAAGAAGATACACTAGGGCTTATTTTCAAGGGATGTCTTATTTTTTATTAAATATAATACAACAATCTATATTTATTCAAATACAGTTAAGTCATCTTCTTCTGGAACCTGACAGGGGGAGCCAACCTTGTTGGTGGGGCTGGTGCTAGTGATGCATTGTGAACTCCTTTCCCCTAGCCGTTTGCACGTGTGCAACAGGATGCCTGTGACTGCAGTTACCACATGCTCACCCATGCAAGTGTGAATGGCTTGGAGAAAGGAGCTGTGGCAAATAAAAGGTATTTCAATCTTCCTTTCCGCTCCACACCAAAGTGCATGGCATGGCTATGAAGATACGCTGCATAGCCATGCCCATAACTAGGGTTTATATTTAACAAAAGCATAGAAATCCTGCTAGGGCTTATTTTGGGGGTAGGTCTTATTTTCAGGGAAACATGGTAGGACTAATGAGCTATGTGTTGCTTGAAGGCTGATTCTGAGTAAGAATGAGGGAGACTCCAGTTTATAAATTCAAAAGGGCTGCTCGG
>NW_003852421.1:1351479-1361896 GCF_000181295.1 Otolemur garnettii | reverse complement strand
AAAAAAAAAAAAAAAAATTCAAAAGGGCTGAAAATGGCCTTGAGAAGCAATTTTCTGTCACTAGACAGATGCAAGAAGAAAAAACTAGTACAGTACAAACTAGTACAGTAGAAGGGACTTGTCCATTGAGTGTGAGCTTGAACTAAATGCCAATGCCCTTTTTCCAAATGACTCTATTTTTCTACATGTTCTTTGCTAATTCTCTCTATACCTAGAATGGCCTAAGTGAAAACTTTTCCCTTCCATACCTTCCCCATCTGTTAGGAGGCACATCTCTGACCTGTTAGCATGTAGTAATAATGATATTTAACATTTATCAGGGACTGCTTTTACCAGGGACTATTTTAAGTGCTTTACATCATCTAAATAATTATATCTTCAAAACAACCTATGACATTATATTAATAGCATTCTCATTAATTATATGGAGAAACAAAAGCATAGAGAAGGTAAGTAAATGCATGAGGTTACAGAGATAGTAAATATCAAAGCAAGGATTTTAATCCAGGCAGGGCCATGACCTTAACCTTAAAACTGTGCAGCAAACATTGTAATGGTACATTTAGTGCCTGTGAGGATGAGCCTGTTTATTTCTAGGCATGATGTAACAAAGATAATATCCAAGCCCACTTCATGCACCAGGGCATCAGATCTTACTTTCCTGAGATGGATGTCACACATGATAAACACTGGATGGAAAGTTCCCAGTCAGCACCAGTCAAGAGTCCTTACCCTTGCAAGTCAGGGCTGGGGAGAGGGGATGCTGGAGGACAGTAAGAGACTGCTCAAACCAGCTCACAAATGCTGATTATGCCCATCTCTTCTGAATTCTGGGTCCAGTGACCTCCTGTTGGGAGCTTGAAAGGCCAAAGAGAAAGTGTTTACACCAAGAAAATTGCCATATGCTACAAATACTTATGCAATTGAGAAAGAGATTTTTCTCAACTGTGGCAGATCAGGCTATAATTTAGACATAATAATTGTTTCATGTCTTGATCTGAGTGAGTGTGGGCCATCCATGATAAAAGTCTGATTCCTTCAACTACTTAAGATGTTCTCTCCCTTCCTTTCCCCTGGAGTCATTCCTCCTGTCAGGCTGGTAGCTGGCTGCCCAGTTAAGGCACATATACCATGCCAGTGTCCAGCTTATCTCAGCAAACCTTGGAGGAGGCTCTCTCCAGAGATAGCTACAAAAATCCACCTGGTGCAACAGGACTCATCATTGGACCATGACTCAGGAGTTTGGGCTCCAAATCTGGAACTCCTGCTAATGCATTGGGTGATCTTAGGCAAGCCAGCAACCCACTCTGGATCATTTGCCTTTAGCAAAGCAGAGACATCAGCCTGCACTAAATACACCAGAGCTCTCAGAGAATAAGACATGTTACATCATGCAGTCTGCTTATCTAAAAGTCAGCTATCAGAGTCCACTTGGGAGTGCCTACCAGAAGGAGATCCTTCATGGAGAGGAGGTTTATGTCCTACATGGAGAGAAGAGATGGTTAAGACATGCAGAAAGGAAAAAGGATGAAGAGGGACCTGTAAAGGAGGCAGGGAAGAGGTGTCACAGAGTGACAGTTAACTTTAGTTGTCAACTAAGTTGGGCTATGGGCTATGGGCTAAGAGGTACCCAGATAGCTGGTAAACATTACTTCTTGGTGTTTTTGTGAAGATGTCTTTGGAAGAGATTGGCATTTGAATCAGTAGACTGAGTAAGAAATATCACTCTAACCAATGTGGGCAGGCATCATCCAATGCATTGAGGGCCTGGATAAACCAGAAATGTGGTGCTCTCACTTCCTCTGCTTGAGCTGAGACTTCCATATTCTCCTGTCTTCAGAAATTGGTGCTTCTGGTTCTCATACTTTCAGCCTCAGACTGGGAGTTATACCATTAGCTCCCCTGGTTCTCCAGCTTGTAGACAGCAGCTCATGGGACTTCTTGGCCTCCATAATCATGTGAGCTAGCACTCATAATAAACTTCTCTATCTATCTATCTATAATCTACTATATATATATATATCCTATTGGTTTTACTTTTCTGGAGAACCTGGACTAATCCATACATCTATAAAAGACTGACTTCATATCTAGAATTTGGGCTGATGGCTCTAACTCTGTCTACTCAGTACCACTATGACTAACTTTCCTGGACTCCTTGACTGAAGAAAGTTATCAGTTTGCTGCTGATCACAAGTGCAAAGATGTACCCCAAGATCAAGGATTGTTTGGGCTCACATCCATTTCCTTTCCTCTGCCTTGTACAGACAGAACTACATTTCCCAGTACCTAGGTAAATGTGGTTAATGAGAATAACAGGCAAGAGATTAGAGGATGTGGGAGGAAGGATACCCAGAGTGTTCTCCCCACTCTCTGCTTTGTGTGGTGTTTCTATCAGTAGTCACATCCATTTTTGTGTGTTGTATCCCCCATGGAGCTCTGCCAACTTCACCTCCTCCCATTGTTCCCCAGCTCCAGGGGTGGTAGCATCATCCTCTGTTGCCAACTTGTCTCTTATCTGCTTTCTAACTCTTCCTTATGTCACCAATTCCCTAAATTAAATCCTTCATCTCAAAAGACCTAGAGCCATTCCTATTTCCTAGCAGACCTAGCTGACAAAAGATAAGTGGGAAAGGGAGCACAGGGAAGAGTCCCCACAAATTCAGCAGCACTGCAGGGACTAATAGATTGCTCTGCACATGGCAGAAACCCAATGAGTGGTTGTCAAACAAACTAGCCTAGAGTGACCAGATTTTAACATTTGTTAAGCGGGACAACATGGCTGGGGGGCGGGGCGGGGCAGGGGCGGGACAGGGCAGGGCCTGACAACAATGCAAACTTTAATAAGCAGTTCTGGATAATCACTTCTCAATGATTATTTGTTATTATTACAGTTTAACATTATAAAATTAACAAAAATAATATAAAACTCATATTCTGGCGAAATAGCCACATGGCAGCCGAAAACCGTATATTCCTTTCCTGTTCTCTCGCCCGTTTATGCATTCTTTCCAAAAATCGGGACTTTTTAAAAACGCCATGGGATGAGGGACAAATTGTTAAAAAGCAGGACTGTCCTGCCAAAAGCAGGACATCTAGTCACCCTAAACTAGCCCAAGCTCAGGTTTCTAACTTGCAGGAGGCTCAGTAAACATGAGTTTCCTGGCTCTGGGCTCTTCCCAACCAAAAAGTCTCTAGTTCCTTATACGCCTGATTATACAAAGAAAAAAACACAGAAGATTCAAATTGTCAGGTGGGATGTCCTCTTATTTTTCCAGTTTCAGCCCATGCCATATTTATCTTGGCAGAATTACTTAGGTCATGGAGGTAGCACACTGGCATTCCAGGGCACAACCAGGAAAAGGCTCAGTGTGGATAAGTGGGAAGCCATCAGAGCCCAAGGACCCTGGAGGTAAAAGCCGAACCATTTCCCTGGGGCATTTTGTGAAGCTCTTTTCCTCCTTCATCTCTTGTCAAATCTCTCCCATCCCGGAAAACTGAGGGCTGTCCACATGGACTACTGCAGTGGGCTCCCTTCCCCTCTGGCATCCATCTGGGTGTGGTCCATGGGAAAACCTGGTAGGAGACTGGCATGATGGGGTCTGTGAGGCAGGGGCAGTGATAAGCTGCAGCCTACTTGTTCTGGCTTGCAAGAGTTGATGGTGCACATCTACTGCCAATTCTGCATACAATGACCTCACATTGGCAGCTGGACATAGACCACAGGGAAATTATATACACGAAGAAAATGGACAAATGCTACAAATAAAAAATTTTCTCTTTGAGAGCCCATTATTAAACATTGACCAGCATACCACTGTGTCAGGATATTTATTCTGTTGGCTCCCTCCTTGTGGGGTAGCTTCAGGTTGACCTTGACCAAAGGTCATCTTTCTTCTCAAAGTAGCCTTTCTACTCTCCTTCTTGGCCCTGCATTATTTCTTTTGGTTTCCCAACTCACCCCCAGCTTTATGTGTAGCTGCCTTGAGGAATAATCCTCAGCTTATCTTACTTTGAGTGGGCCATTTGCTTCTTTCAGGGATTAAGGCTGACATAGTGGGGAGATGCAGGAATCATAACCAATGGCCAGTTCATGGCAAAGTGTGGGGTATGATGGTTATTTGTGCATCTAAGTGTGACAGAGCCTATGTCTACTGCCTCAAGACAGTTGGAAGACATCAGTAGCTTGGAACGATAATCAAATTCCCTGCTATAAAAACTTTTCCTCTGGGCAGTGCCCCTGGCTCAAAGGAGTAGGGCGCCAGCCCCACATACTGGAGGTGGTGGGTTCAAACCTGGCCCTGGTCAAAAGCTGCAAAAAAAAAAAAAAAAAAAAAAAACCTTTTCCTCTAGGCCTTTGCCCACTAATGTCTTCCTACCTCACAACTTATTTACACTTGATCTTAGCCAAAAGGCCGAGAAGCAATTGCACAACTTCTTTAATCCTAGAATGTGAAAACAAATTTCTTTCAAAAACTTGACTTTGGAAATGGTCACATTCCAGGGCAGATCCTGGGGAAGAGTTCCCACAATATGGTGGCAAGAATTTACTGTTTTGGCAACTGGTTCAGAGTGTGAAAGTCTCAAGTTGGTGGCTCTTGACCTGAAATGCAGATGACAGTCACCTGGAAGCTACAGAAAATCTGATACTTGGGCCTCCAGATCAATTAAATCAGATTCTGAAAGACACTAACTGTGTGAACTTGAGAAAAATCCTTTCTAAGCCCTTTTGCTCCTCAGAAAAAACGGGGGAAATCATAGATGTCTTAAAGGATGGCTGAGAGGGTTAAATGAGGAATGTGTGCAATTTGCATCAGTAAATTCATCCATCACTCTCCCTTCTCCCTCGCTCCAGCAGTCCCTAAGGACAGGAAGTACAGAGTGGGTCACTGTGAGGTCTAGACCAGTGGCTCTTAAGAATGGTCAATGTATCACTCCATCGGTGCTATAAACCCAGATCTTCTGGCCTCACTCCAGCCCCACTAATTTTTAAACTCTGGGGATAGAGGTCAGCAGTGGATGTTTTATTAGATTTTCCAGATGATTCCAACACATGCTAAGTCTGAGACCCAGAGGTCTAGACACCCCTCTTATTACCTGCTGGTGACTTCTAGAATGGGCAGCTACCCTGTTCTCAGCCCTTTGGCTGACTGGACTCTCCCCTTGTCTCCAAACCTCATATTCACACCATTCAATTAAAGGCCAGCCTTGCCACTAGCACCTTTCACCTGCTCTGTGAAGGTCCTTTGGCTTGCCTAAACATGGGAATACAGGGTTCATTGCTCATGAAACTAGGAATGGGGGTAAACACAGAGATGGAGTCTCCTCTTCCAAGATATCCAGAGCAACTATTTTGGAAGAAATTACTTTCCTGTTTTGTTTTTAAAATGGCTGCTGTTTTATAAATTATGACTCTTTGTTGATTGTCTTTCTTATCAGATGAAGACTTTGGGATCAAGATTATCTGCCTGGGAGATAGATAGCATGAAAGACGTTTTTCCTCCCTTGCAAACTCCATGGGTCAAGACATGAGTATGGTTGTCTGGGTGCATGCTTGTGCGTTTGGATCAGGGTGGTTGGGTAGCAGGATTTGAGGAGAAAGGAAAAGGACTTGACTCTCTCTTTGGGATAAGCACATCCTCCCACTTCACTGTTCTGTTAACAGGTCGGGTTTGGAAGTTTTGGACAAGGAAGGGTTATAGCAGGAATGGGTTGCTATGGAGATTTCTCAGTCTAGGATACTGGGTTTCTTCCATGTGCTCATTTTTGAAGCATCAGAGGGAAGGGCCTTTCCTTGCCCCTACCCAGCATCCTTGCAGACAATTCCCAACCAGAGGAGAGTTCTCATTGCCCCAGCAGCTGCCAGACAAAGCATGCTATTAAGCTTTCATGAACTTCAACAAAAGAATAAATCTTTTTGGTAAGATGTGAGCATAGGGCAAATGTGAGTGTTGGCTTTAGAGACAAACTGATCAGAGTTCAGATGGAGTCCAGCCTCCTTGGCTGGGAGGCTCTCATACTTATAAAATGCCTCTTGGTTTGCCCTAAACCATGTTTGTGGTTTAGAGTGAGAGTGCTCATCACTGTGAATTTTCCTGATGATTTTACATGTATGTGAAAAGGACTCCAGGATTTGGAGGACCATCTCTTCTTCAGTGGATACATATTACCTGGTTTTCCAGATGATTCTCACTTACTAAACATGAAAGCAACCACTTAGGCTCTCTTCCTTTTATGGTGGCTCCCATGGGCAAACTTGGCAGATGACTGCAGGTCATCCAAATGAATGAAGCACTCCATGAAATGAGTGGCTGAGAGTACAGACTTTTATCTCTGCTGGGCAGCCTAGTCCATCTCAGCTGTCACCAATAGTTCAACCATGAGTGATCTCTAATTGGTATATTTTAAACTAAATGTGATGGATGGTGATGGTGTCCAAGTGGAATTTGCAGATGGCCCTATAGCAGAAGACAATGGAGACTTATTACCTGATGGAAAAGTGCTCTGTCATTTCAGGAGTGGATAAAAATATGGCAGCAGTATTTTCACACTCTATAAGACACACAAGTGGGAAACAGACAAGCCTGTTACAAACTTATCATTCAGGTCTTGACACACCAATTCACCCTTCTAATCTTTATCCATGAAGATTCTTCATGTGGTATTATTTTCTCTAAATGTTTTTACATCTTAAATGTATAAATCTTCTCACAAACCTCTGTGACATTCATCATGTCGTTAGCCTGATGATGATGATTATGGGGTAAATTAAGGATAATAATCATAAACCGCATCAAGATATTTACGAATCACTGTGGTGTAACTGCTTTATAGCTCTGAATAAAATTCTTGTCAAACTCTATTTAAATGTGTTTTAAAAAGTAATGTTCTGGTACAGAGCGAGGCTTTTGGAACAGTAGTTAACTGAAAGCGCTCCCTGATAAGCTGCTTGTTGCCATGGGGACTGCTGAAGGCAAACTTTGGTTCCTACAAGGTCCTTACTAGTTTGGTCAGAGGCAAGAGGCCAAGGGAACCACAGTATTAAGAAAATAGGTATAGAAGGGACATTGCTTAAACTGATAAGGTCCATCTACAGCAAACCAATAGCCGATATCATATTAATGGTGTAAAATTGAAAACATTTCCACTCAGATCAGGAATGAGGCATGGATGCCCACTATCTCCACTGCTGTTCAACGTAGTAATGGAAGTCTTAGCCATCACAATCAGACAAGAGAAGGCGATCAAGGGTATCCAAATAGGGTCAGAGAAGATCAAACTCTCACTCTTCGCTGATGATATGATCCTATACCTGGAAAATCCCAGGGACTCAACTTCAAAACTCTTAGAAGTGATCAAGGAATACAGCAGCGTCTCAGGATACTTAGAAGTCAGTAGCTTTTATATATGCCAACAATAGTCAAGCTGAAAATATAGGCAAGGACTTTACAATAGTGCCAAAGAAGATAAAATATTTGGGAATTTACCTAACAAAGGACGTGAAAGATCTCTATAAAGAGAACTATGAAACTCTGAAAAAAGAAATAGCTGAAGATGCTAACAAATGGAAAAACATACCATGCTCATGGCTGGGAAGAATCAACACTGTTAAAATGTCCATACTACCCAAAGCAATCTACAGATTTAATGCAATCCTTACTAAAGCACCACTGTCATTCTTTTAAAGAATTTGAAAAAATAGTACTTTGTTTTATATGGAAACCAATAAAATAGTACTTCATTTATATTGAAATCCAATAGCAAATACATTACTCAGAAATAACAAAGCAGGAGGTATCATGTTACAAGACTTCAGGCTATACTATAAATCGATAGTGATTAAAATAGCATGATAGTGGCACAAAAACAGAGAGGTAGATGTATGGAACAGAATAGAGAACCAAGAGATGAACCCAGTTACTTATCGTCATTTGATCTTTGACAAGCCTATCAAAAATATTCAGTGGGAGAAAGACTCCCTATTTAACAAATGGTGCTAGGTGAACTGGATGGTGACCTATAGAAGACTGAAACTGGATCCCCACCTTTCACCATTAACAAAAATTGATTCTTACTGGATAAAAGATTTAAACTTAAGACATGAAACTATAAGAATACTAGAAGAGAGTGCAGGGAAAACACTTGAAGAAATTGGCCTGGGAGAATATTTCATGAGAAAGACCCCCTGGGCAATTGAAGCAACACCAAAAATACATTAGCTCCTGAGAGCTAATCAAACTAAAAAGCTTTTGCACAGCCAAGAGCACATTAAGTAAAGCAAACCAACAAACTTCAGAATGGGAGAATATTTTTGCAGGTTATCCTTCTGACAAAGGTCTGATAACTAAATCTACAAAGAACTCAAAATAATCAATAAGAAAAGAATAAATAACCCCAATTCTATGTGGGCAAGAGACTTGAACAGAAACTTCTCTGATGAAGATAGGCGCATGGCCTACAAACATATTAAAAAGTGCTTATCATCCTTAATCATCAGAAAAATGCAAATCAAACTAACTCCAATAAAATTAGCCCACATCACAAAATCCCAAAACTACAGATGTTGGCATGGATGCGGAGAGAATGGAACACTTCTACACTACTGGTGGGAATGCAAGCTAATACAACCTTTTTGTAAAGAAGTTTGGAGAACACTCAAGGAACTAAAAATAGGCCTACCATTTGATCCTGCAATTCCTCTACTAAGTATATACCCAGATGATCAAAAATTACTTTACAACAAAAACATTTGCACCAGAATGTTTACTGCAGCCCAATTCATAATAGCCAAGACATGGAAACAGCCCAAGTGTTCATTGACCCATGAATGGATTAACAAATTGTGGTAAATGTACATTATGAAATATTATGCAGTCATAAAAAATGGAGACTTCACATCTTTTATGTTTGGATGGAGCTGGAACATATTCTTCTTGGGAAAGTATCTCAAGAATGGAAAAAAAAGTATCCAATGTACTCAATACTACTATGAAATCAATATATAATCACCTATACACTCATATGAATGACAAAACATAACTATAGTCCAGAAAGTAGAAGGGAAGAGGAGAGAGGGGAGGGGGGATATGAGATGAGAGAGGGTATTTGGGTGGACCTCACCTAATGTGCGCAATGCAGTGGTATATTTCAAAACCATTAAGAAATGAGTATAATTGTGATGGATGTGTTACTTAGTTCAACCTAAGCATTTCACATTATATATTGAAGCAGTACCCTAACCCCATAAATGCATCAATGTAGAAAGTTATGATTTAATAAAATTAATAATAAAAAAAAGAGGCCAAGGGAATTGCTTTTTCCACTATAGTAGAAAAGGTATAGATGAGGAGGTGTTGCTTATAAAGGAACCTTCCTCTGATGATTGAAGACAGCCAGGATGAATCTCACCCTGGGTAGAGAAGCTCAGTGGGATTAAGCTCTTTCTTTTATTGCCTTTGTCAGAAAAGCTGCAGCCAGGCTGAGTGACAAAAGTCCCAAACACCACTGGAGGAAGAGGCCAGATGGGGCCAACCTAGTTTCTCCAGCTAAGGAAATTCAAATCAGCAGTTATCAAAATGATGGTGAAGCCTCCAGACACTTGAAGCCATGTGTTTTGTCCTTGAATTTGGTTTCATGTTGAGATAAGCTATGAAATTAGGTTCTCCTAAAGATTTATGGTTATGAGTAAGATAAGAAAAAGTATAATAGTAAAAGTTTAGTAAGAAAGATATCTATCATACTTGCTATAAGTTTTGTTTTGTTCTTGCTGTGTACATGAATCTTTTACAGTACAGTTTTCTTTAGAAAAGCTTAACCTTTGAAAGAAAGAACTTTAATAGATTGTTCATGGTGCCCCCATGTCAATCACCTTTACTGACTTGATGTACTCATGTCCCCTTGCCTGGCCCCGCCTCTCCCCTACCCCTTCCTTAGGTGCTGTGAGTTCGGTTTCTAATTGTTCTTGGCCCCTAAGTGGCCCCTCATTGGAGAGGCTGCATACCCGTGGCTGCCTGACAGGGGAGAGTACAGAGGGGTGACACCCTTCCTGAGGTAGCAGACAAGACCAGGGTAAAGTTGTGGTACAGAGCTCCCCACCATGGATGAAAGAACATCCTTACTCGCCCCTCTACTTCCCTACCCTGTGTCCCTCACTGACTTATAGTTCCCCCTGGAGAACACACCCACAATGAATAACGTGCATCAACTCTTTGTCTCAGGCTCTGTTTCTAGGGACCCTACACTAGGACAATAACCACAGAGCAAAATGAACATTCCCCAGATTCACAGGAAGGCACGTTGCCTGGCCACGTATCTGTCACAGGAAATGCATGACCACTGACTGAAACCTAACTGTGCAATCCAAGACTCATAAAATGATAGCACTGTGGCATTTACATTCAAAAACCTGAAATGGTTT
>NW_003852421.1:1343043-1351162 GCF_000181295.1 Otolemur garnettii | reverse complement strand
TGAATGGATTAACAAGCTGTGGTATATGTATACCATGGAATATTATTCAGCCACTAAAAAGGATGGAGACTCTACATCTTTTGTACTAACTTGGATGGAGGTGGAGCACATTCTTCTTAGTAAAGCATTGCCAAGAATGAAGAACCAATGTAGTCAATTTTGATATGAGGACAATTGATGCTAGAGGTGAGGGGTGAGGGAATTGGGGACTGAAGAGAGGGAAGGAGGGAGGGGGGTCACGGTGTTTGGCACACCTCTTGGGGGAGGAAGACATTTATAAGAGGGACTTTGCTTGACAAATGCAATTAGTGTAACCTGGATCTTTGTACCCTCAATGAATCCCCAACAATTAAAAAAAAAACTGAAATGATAAACAAGAAAATGAGCAAAATTTGGTCATTCCCCATAATTTTTTGATAAAACCACTTTTACATGGCATGCCAATAGAATAGTTTGGAATAGTTTGTAGTTAAGGCCAGATCATGTTTCATAGGAACATATTTGGTTACTCCTTCTGTTTTGTGGATACTGATATAAAAATGATTAGAATTCATTTTGATTTTTTAAAATGATTGAGACCCAACATAGGTCATAATATATCAGTGCAATAGGGATTTACTATTATATTTATCATGTAAAAGTTGAAGTCTAAAATATCCTGACCATAGACAGATCCCAGACATAATGCCAACTATTTGCCTAGCTTTCCACTTGCAAAACAGAGAATGTGATGATTCATTTTATATGTCAACCTGACTGGGACAAAGGGTGTCCAGATAGCTGGTAAAACATTATTCCTGGTGAGGATGTTTTCAGAAGACATGAGCGCTTGAATCATAAGACTGAGTAAAGCAGATCACCCTCACCAATGTGGATGATCTCATCCAATCCTCTGAGGGCCTGAATAAAAGAAGGCAGAGAAAGGGTGAATTCATTCTCTGCTTGAGCTGGAACATTCCTTTTCTCCTGTCTTCGGACATTGGTGCTGCTGGTCCTCAGCCCTTTGGACTTGAACTGAATTGTACCCCTGGTTCTCCTGGTTCTCCAGCATGCAGATGGCAGACTGTGGGACTTCTCTGCCTCCATAATTGCACGCACCAATTCCCATAATAAATCTCTCTCTCTCTCTCTCTCACACACACACACACACACACACGTACCCAATAAGTTCTGTTTCTCTGGAGAACCCTAACTAGTAACGGGAGTTAATTATTTAGTGAGTCAGACTGGGAACTCTATCACTTGTTGTTAAAACCAGCTGTGATGTCAGATCACCAAATCCTGCAGGGAGCAAAGCATGTCCCATGGACTCTGTCCAGACCTAGCATCTGCTGGCTTTGTGACCCTGGTCAATTACTTAATGGCTAAGCTTCAAAGTTTTCATCTGTAAAACAGGCACAACAGTGCCTACCTCACTGGGTAATTTATGGTTTAATGCAATGATGTCCAAAAAGCACTCAGTACCATGCTTGGCTGAGTATAAAATCTCAACAAATGGTAGCTGTTTATGTGAAAGAAGGGCTATACTCCTGATTTTTAAAATGGATATTTATATAAAACACTTTAAATTTAAAAATCTAACAAAGATCACAACCAAGTAAAAAATCTGTATTATTTCAGGTTTTCCCATCTTTGTGTACATTAATGTACATTTGAACACATGTGCTATAATATACATGGCATTTTACATTCTGCTTTTCTCTCATTCAATATTATTTTGCATACACATGTCTATGTTTTGGTATAGTCTACATATGTCATTTTTATATGGTGTCCCTACAGGTAACACAAGTATCATAAGAAATTGGAAGTGAAACTGAACTATTATACTTATATTTGCCCCCCAAAAGTCCCAGGGCTCCAGGACTCACCAAGTCATCAGGCCACACCTGTAATAAGCCACTCAGGACCTATGTCAGTCAGCCTGATTTGGCCTCAGAAGTCTGCCCTCGGTTCCCTTAAGAAGTCCCTGTTCTCCCTCCCCTGTGTGCCCCCCTCTTGCTGAGACTGCTTATTTTCTGATGACTCCTTTTAGCACAGGGCCTCTCAACCTCTGCACCTTTGACATTTGGTCCGGATAAGCCTTTGCTGTTGGGCCATCTGTGCATGCGGGATATTCAGCAGGGTCCCTGACTCCTGCCCACTAGATACCAGTAGCATCTTCCCTTCCTCCCCTGGTTGCGACAACCAAAAATATCTCCTGAGATTTCCAAATATCCCCTGGAGAGGGGGCTAGATTGCCCTCGATTGAGGACCACTGTGTTAGTTAGTACCTTGCACCATCATGGATTCTGGGCTTTGAGTGTTTGCTACCTACAGTCCCAGAATGCCTTGGCTTTATTTCTACATCATTCTAAGAGTGGCACTATCTCTTCCCTGGAAATTTTAGTCACCATTGTAGAAATGGATCTATACAATTAATGTCTGAAATAGGGCATAATGTCTGGGAGGGTCAGACATTGGTTTCTACTCAGAATAATGGCAAGTAGGAACACAATGGGAGTCTCTTTAATTTTCCAAGTCAGAGTTCTTCATCTGCAACATGCAAGCAGTAATAGAGAAGCCTACGTAACTCTTAGGGTTGTTGTGGTGACTGGTATGTTAGTTGATTGTTTGATTTATTCATATATTGAACATTTATTGAGACTACACTATGTCAAGCACTGTGTTTGCCATGTGGGATGCAGACAAAGTATCCACTTCACAGGGGAGAAAACATAGACACCTATCACACAGAGTAGTTTCATTGAGGGATGTCTCATTAAACAAAATATAGTAAATGCAGCCCATGGAATATTATACAGCCTTAAACTAGAAGGCACTTCTGATATATGCCATGACCTAGGTGTACACTGAGAATAGTATGCTTTGTGAACTAAGCCAATCACAAAAGGGAAAATAATGTGTTATTTCACTTATATGAGGTACCTACAGCAGTCAAATTCACAGAAACAGAAAATACAATGGTCTCTAGATGCTGACCCTGCTGACTACTCTGTTGACACCTTGATCTTGGACTTCCATCCTGCACAGCAGTGAGAAAATAAGTCTCTGTTTTTTAAGCCACCCGGTCTATGGTACTCTGTTATGGAAGCCATAGCAAGTTAATATGAATAAATAGTTTTGGATTGGGAAGATGAAAAAGTACTGGAGGTGGATGGTGGTGATAGTTGCACAACAGTGTAAAGAACTTAATGCTATTAAACCTAAAAATGGCTAAACTAGCAAATCTTATGTTATGTATATTTTGCTGCGGTAAAACAGCCATACCCATGAAGTGTCCGTTAGAGAGCAATGCACAAGACACGTGAGCCTGAGAAGGGCCCTGGCACAGCAGGCGAAGGGCATGGAAGTGGTGATAAAGGAAAGAGGGAGGCCACACAGGCCAAAGGGCCAGAAGAGCTAAACTATAAAGGATGAGATGAGGGAGACATGTGCTGAGAACTGCAAGCAGTTTGATGTTCCAGGAGTGGGAGGTGGGAGGTAAAATGGGAGACATGAGTGCCAGAGTAAGAAGCTAGGACTTTACCCTGAGGGCAGCGGGGCCACTGAAGGCTGATAGGCAGGGAAATGCTATAGGCAGGTGTGTGAGGAGGCAGGGTAATGTCTCTGAGCCATTTGTAGGTGGAAATGCAGTCTCCTTACTGCGGCTATTGTTAACAAAGAGAGCTGCAGGCAACATACAGTATCCAGTGAAGCAGCAGAATGTGGGGTGGCAGGGCCTGTCATCTCAGCTGCTGGAATCCTAGCAGGCAGCAAGTACAGGGAGCTCACGTTGCTCCCAGAAGGCACAGAGCCTGCAGGTGGAGGTAAGAAACAAGGGCCCGTACTCATAGATCGTGGTAGTGAGTGGCCACTAGGAGACACCTGGAACAGAACCACGAATGCAGGCCCACAGAGGCCACCCTAGAGTAAGGTGACCAGACGTCCCGATTTTGGTGGGACAGTACCAATTTTTAATAATTTGTCCCACGTCCCATGGCGTTTTAAAAAGTCCTGATTTTTGGAAAGCATGCATGACAAGCTATGGAAGGGCAGGACAATGGGAAGGGAATATACAGTTTTCAGCTGCTAAAAAGGTTAATGTAACTCCATTTGGGAATGAAGAGGTTAATGTAAACTCCCTACTCCCCTCCTGGGCAAGGTCACCCAGGTGGACCAGCGCCGTACTCCTTTGAGCCAGAGGTGCTGCCCTATACATAATTATTTTTAATGTATTATATTTGTAAATTGTACTTATGTTGAAATTAAAAATACTATTTTTGCATTCTATGAAAATTTTTGTTGCTCCATATAGACCAAATTTTTAATTAAAAAATTAAAAATGAAAAGAAATTTTATACTCAAAGCTGCCGCCCTCCCTCCCCCGTCAATGGTGTCCCACTTTACCAATGTTAAAATCTGGTCACCTTACCCTAAAGACACCCAGTTATTGGCAGTGGGATGTGGCTTATTGATGAGTTTTTCATTCCAGCTCTGCAAAAAATCTACACAGAAAAGGCAAAGCCTGGGATTCTATCAGTAGACACAAATGTGGGGCCCTGAGGGCTGACAGAAGAAGGGTGCTATTTTGGCTATGGGGACACTTTTGCAGAAAGCAGTTAGACATTGTAAAGAACCAAAAATGTATTATGCACTAGCATTTCTTCAGAAGTGTTGGGTGGAGTGGTTCTTATACTCATCACAGCCAGTTCTACCTGTAGACTGGGTAAGCCCCTGCTTAGACAATGAGGGGCTATCAGGAGGAAATCTTGACTTTAGGTGAGAGATTAGAGACTTAAATTTTACAAGTATTTCAAATTTTTGTAGGTTAAATCTTATCTCCTCATTGACATACATTAGAATCCCAGAGCTGTAGTTGATTATTTTCTGATTGATTTTTCCCTTTCATGGGGTGGTCCTGTGTCTCCCACATTTCATGGTAGCCAGCAGGATACACACACCCTCCAAGCCATCTGAGACTTTTGAAGTAGAGGCAGCCCATGATAGATCCTGCTAGCTCATGAGCAATCATTGTCTAGCATTTCTATTTTGAAGGTTCAGACTTTTTGTATTTGGTGACACTTGGAATACGTTCAGCTCAGAAATAAAACAATCAGAGTATCATCAAGGCAATTTACACCTTTCATCCCAAACTCCGAAGCTAAGAACTCAACAAATATTTATTTGGCACTTCTTTGGGTTATCACTATGTGGAGAAATATTTTGTTTATTTTTACCCTCCCTGGGGTTTATGGTGTTGGGCAGCACCTGTGGCTCAAAAGGGTAGGGCACCGGCCCCATATGCCGGAGGTGGCGGGTTCAAACCCAGCCCCAGTCAAAAAATAATAATAATAATATTTATGGTGACTTTACAAAACGGTATAGGAGAAGGTTTCCTGTTAGTAACAGTTATCTTTTTCTCTTTGAATCCCTAGTGCCTAGCACAAGGTATGGAACATAGTAGACCCTCCATCAACAATTCTTTGAAATGAAAAATACATTATCAGTTCAATTAGGAAGCCAGGACATAATAAAATAATTTAAAACATATATAGTATGTATATAATATACATGTATATATACACAAGTACTGTATGTGTATATGTATACACACACACATAATGGATGCCAAAGGGGTGATAAAAAGAATAAGAGGTGTGGAAGGGGTGTGCCCAGCACAGACTGAGTACCTGCCACGCACTGAGCACTCAGACGTTATCTGAGTTTGTTTCAGTTCCCCTGTGAACCTGCGACTGTTGTTATGAAAGAAGAAATCTAAGGGCAAAGAGGTTTTGTGTCTTGTACAAGACCACACAGCAAGTTAGGGAAGACTCTGAATTTGAGTTTGCATTTAGAGTCTCCACCTCCCCATTCTTTCCCCTTTGCTTAGTTAGTGCCATCACAGGCTTCCAGAACAAAGGAGGCCATGGGGAGGCTGGTGGGGCTTGGCTGTCTGGGAAGGCAGGGAGAGGAGGGCTTTAAACTGCACTCTGAACCTGGGATTTAGGAGGCGGAGGGAAGAAGAGGGCCAGCGGCTAGTGGAGGTGGCTGGCCAGGAGATCATCAAGGATTATCTTGGGGAAGGGGATCTGAACCGTGGTCCCTCCAGAGGCCTCCTCTCTCTGCCAGAGCTATTCCCAGGATATGATAGTTTTGTGGTTGGCCTAACATTGCAGGCCCTTAAATGCCAGGCTAAGGGATAAAACTTTATCCTGTAGTAATTATTCCAAACTGATTAGCTACAAAATCATCTTAAGGGAAGACTGGAATATTCGAGAATGAACAGAAAGGGTGTGAGAAAGCTGACATGGCCTCTGATAAGGAAATCTGAGAGAAAAGGGTGCTCCTTCCCTTCTGTCCCCACCCCCAGCTCACCACCTCTCACCCCTGCCCTTTACACGCCTCCCTGGCGTGACACACATGACCCGGTGGACCTGGTGACTAAGACACAGGACTGCAGAGGATGCATTCCACACCCACTCATTCCTGTGGGTGGAAAGGGCTTCCCAGTTCAGAATTTCCCTGCAGCAGCTCTCGCATCCTTACTGTGCATCCAGGGTGACTCAGCATTCACAGCACTGACATGAAATGTGATGCAAAATGACTCAACTTCCCCCTCCCACAAGCCTATCCTGGACTAGGGGCTTTGCCCCAGGATGACCACAGCTGGTGATAAGAGGGCAGCCCTTCACCAGGCCTTGCCAGTCTGACCTGAAGAAACTGGGGGGACCAGCATAGCCATAGACTCCTCTCACCCAGCAGTGTCCAGTCCCTGAACCCTCGTGCTGTCAACCTGTACCAGGGCCAGAATCCCATCTATCAGGACTGAACATCAGCAACAAAAGGATCTGCTTTTTAGGCCCAGCACTGCAGAGAAGGTGTTGGCTTGGCCATATGGATTCAGACTTAGAGATGGTCTCAGGTGAGCCGTGCTCAGCCAAAGCCTAAAAGGCTGGGTGTGACTTTTTGGAGTACACTTCAAAAGAGTAAACATTTCTAAGGGGCTAGAGAGCTTGTATTGATGTGCTGACTTTTCATCCGAAAACCTCATTACTTCATCTGTGAAATTCTTCTCTCTGATCCCAGGCATCTAAACCATGACAAATAAAATCTCTGACCCCAAGGGCCTCTGCACCTCTCCCATGCCCCTCCTCCTCACTGAACCAGTTCTTCAGCTCCCAGCTCACCCTGCACAGGTGCTCTCATGCTGACACAACTCTCCTGGCTTCCTTTCTTTCTTTTGCAGCTGGGTCCTTTGACCCTTTCAACATAACACTACGAGATCTCTCCCTCCCTGGTCCAGGTATGCTCACCCTAAGACCTCCAGCCCTGGACTTGTCTGATTTTCTCTGTACTTGCTCATTCACAGCAAATGGTGTGGAAGAAAACCATGATCCAAGAAACCACTAGTTATGTCTGGTCACAAACTGTTCCCACTGCTGGCAGTCCTTCTGTCTCTAGTGGACCCCTTTCTAAGACTCCATGATGCTGATTACAAATCTGTACCACAAAGGTACACTCCGGGGCCAGGGTGATGGTCAGCGTGCAGGTGTCCACAGCTGCTTCCATAGCTGAGTGCAACACTGTGGTGCAGACAGCACACAGCACATCACCGAGTGATTTGGGGCAAGAGCCAAGGACAGTGCTGAACACCTGGACACTCCCCCTGGAGACATGCAAGCTGTATGGGAGGAACCTGAAGGTCCTGGGTTTCCCCAGGTGCATATAGAAGCAGAACTAAGAAAATACTGTTTCTCTTTCATTCTTATGAAATCTG
This sequence comes from Otolemur garnettii, assembly GCF_000181295.1. Classification (NCBI taxonomy): domain Eukaryota; kingdom Metazoa; phylum Chordata; class Mammalia; order Primates; family Galagidae; genus Otolemur; species Otolemur garnettii. The sequence goes on along the minus strand of NW_003852421.1, from coordinate 1,343,403 downwards.
CCCTTATTTCCCAGAAGGGAGGCCTGGAAAACTCAGAAAACACACACAGTTGGAATGCAATGTTCTTAAACTTGAAAAAAGCAAAATGACCTCTTTCACTGAGGAAAAATAAATCCTATATTCCATACAACATGTGGATCTCATCTTGAAGTTGAAAGTCAGTGGGTGACTGGCTATCTCTATAAAGTATTATAATGTCTTGGAAGTGAACATGAGATATGCAAAAAGCCAAATATTGATATTTTTTATATAATAAAGGAGTAATGTTTTTATAATTAAAATATAAAATATGGCCACCCCCAAGCCCTATAGGGCTCCTCACTAACTCCAGGATAGTCTGGGTTCTTCAGTGTGGTGTTA
>NW_003852421.1:1338826-1342768 GCF_000181295.1 Otolemur garnettii | reverse complement strand
GTGAGGTTCTCCACAGGGCTGCTCTGCGTGTATCAGAGCCCTGATTCCTGTCTGTCCTTCCATCAGGCTACGAGCCCATGGCAGGGACCATATCTCCATCTTTGTGTTATCATTTCCCCACCCAAACCTGTCCCTGTCACCATCACTATGCCTGACATGGAATAGTAATGTGATAAGTAAATTCATCTTTTGAAAAGATATTTCTTTAATATCTCTGAATCTTGGGGTCCTCATAGCTTTCATTATCAAGAGGAATAGCAATGGGAAAATAACCATCATTAGGCAGTTTCTATAGCGTGTCCTTGGACAGGAAACCATAAGACAGCTAAAGAGAACAGGTCTAACATGAAATTCAGACAATCACATGCACACCAATAACCAACCAAGATAACCTGAATTACTGTGTCCCTAGAAATGAATGAAGATGAGGAAAATATAATCCCTGACAGGCAGGGTGATCAGGCTTGCAAGACCTGCACAGAATAGGACCATGGTATTTTTAGGTTGGAGGGCTAGAGATAGAGAAAATAAAACAACTACTACCACACAAACAAGTGTTCAATTGATTTTGAGGTCTCAGTTGCCATTCCAATGCTGATCCACATATGCACCTCCTGCGAGCAGCTGCTGTGCCCAGCAAGGATTCTGCAGGCCTAAGAGAGAACCTCCATTGGGAGCCTACAGGTCTCAGGGAGTCCAAGCTGAGCTCAGTGTCAAAGTTAGAGAGAATATATAACCTTTGGGTTATACACTGGTGGAGGGGCCCTGGCTAATGCGTTGCAAAGTTTAATGAATGTTTTTGTCACATCCTCTGACTTCAGAACCCAAGCAGGAATCCAGGGCGCTTGGCCAAGGTTAGAGTCAGACACAGGATGGCATGCTGCACTCAGAATCCTGTCTTCTCTCCAGCAGAGTTTGACCCTCAGGCCATTTTTTACTTCCTTACCTTGAGTTCTTTCCAGGGGATTTCTTTATTCTCCCTTGTCAGCTCAGGCCTTCTGAGAAGCAGATGTTAAGACCAGGGGAGACAGCCAGAGCTTTATTGAAGGAGACATTTGTGAGAATAGAGAGGAAGAAGTGGAAGTCTGGGCGGGGAGGGGAGCTCAGACTACAGTGCAGGTGTGACATGCAGAGAGGAAAGAGAGAAAGAGGATTGTCTGAGATGGCCTGGAAGAGCTTCAGAGCTCATAGGGGTCCTGAGAGTCCCAGCTGGCCAAGGGGATGGCCCTGAGCTACAGTTCCCAGAGGAGGAATCCCTCAGGGGCCCAGCTGTAGGAAGAGTGACCTGGTGTGGCCACCGTGGTGGAGCCAAGACAGGGCAGGTGTGTGCTGTCAGTCAGCTCTTCCCCATGGTAGGTTCTTTTGAGGGAGATTTGAGCAAAGCACCCCTGTGGCTGCCACACCTTTGCAGGCAGAATATTGCTGAATGGCTTGCTGAAGTGTGTCAGATTCCCAGCTGCAACACAGCTTGCCTTCCAGCCCAGGAGGAAGCAGGGCCCAGGCAGGAAGGCCTCATTTGGCCTTAGCCCTCCCTGCTCACCAAGCCTGCCCTGGCACACCTTAAATCTGGTGACAGAAAGCAGGAAAGGATTGTTCAAACTGCATATACCACAAAGGAGGTATGAAGTTCAGAGTCACAAGCCTCTGGTGTGCAAAAATAAATTCTGCAAATTAAGTAATTCCTCTGTCATTTCAAGGTTTTGTTTGCCAAAGAAAATTCCATTTGTCTTGGAGAATTTAGGTGTTCTGTTCCTGGCTGTACCTTCAACCCAAGCAGCACCTGCCATCATAGCACTGAGAGAAAAGGATATGCCTGGCTCATGCCCTGCCCTGGTTTCGCTGGAAGTGTTTGCAGAAAGCAGGCCTGGGGCCTCCGTCTTGGCCTCATCTCCTGTGGGGCAAATAAACCCTTCATCCTTACAGGGGGAGCTGGCAGGACACCCCCAGTATGAACAGACCTGTGGGCAAACATTGGGAGTGTAGGCATTTTGGGATGTGAGGTTGTGCCAATGACAATATGGAACGAATGATAAGGAGAACGTGGAGTTTAAGTCCCACTCCTCTTTCTCCCGGGAGTATGTTCACGTTGGAGGGACTGCTGACTTACCCAAGGGCCGTTTACTCCAACAGGAGGGTTTTCTCAGCCCTTCCTGTCTGCCTTCACTTTCTCTTCTGCTTCCCCCTGCAGGCACTTCCCACACAGACTATCTGCGGAAATCGGAAGCTGGGAACACAAACCAGCCCACATCCAGCTCTGGCCAAGGGCTCAGCCCAACTGGGAGTGGCAGCCGTGGCATCGGCTAAATGGATTTGGAAGGGTTCTCAAAGGCCTTGACACTACAGTTGCTCATACAGACAGTCACAGAATCTTCTCAGACATCATCCCAGCACGGCAGCTGTAGGGTCACAAAAAGGCTCTAGTGGCCTGTGACAGCATCTCAGCAATGTCTCTGCCTGCACTGGCTCCAGGGAAATACCATACAACATCTGATCTATCTGAGAGGACGCCAAGATTCTTTACCAATTCTCCATGACATCCATGTCACAGTGCTATCACTCTGTTGCCATAATGCATGGATGAGTCAGAGCCTGGATCATCTTCTAGAACCACCTCTGAGCTGCAGAAGCTGGAAAATCAACCCAGGGAGGCCCCAGCCCATCTGAATAGAAGACTGCTCTTGTGCCACACTCACTGGAGCTGTCCCCTGTGACATTCTGCTCTAGAAACATCCTCCCCCCCTCCCCCACATTTCCAGCCTCCACCAAACACAACGCAAATGCCTGAAATTCCCAATGCTAGTGATTCATTCTTCCTGGCTCAAGAACAAGAGCCCTTCACTTCATCTTTGTTAAAGATGAAGACTCCCCCTGGGAGAGTGTAGCTCTAACTCAGAGAGTGTTAGAGCCAGAGAGGATCTTAACGGCAACCCCATCCCATGTGCTTGTCAAACTAGGCGCTGCCATCACAGGGAAATCCTGAGGGAGCCGCAAGATAAAAAGGGTTCACCTTGGAACAGGGACTCTTTGGCCCTGCAGAGTAAAATTTCCCTTAAACTGAAATGTCGTTTAAAACCTCAAACAAAGATACAATAGGCTGCAGAATGCTGAATTTGGTGAATTTTTAAAACAGATTTTGATATGTTGGCCAATTCTGGGCAGTTACTAGTCCCCGGTTTCACTCACCGCAGCTGTTGGAGGTTCTCTGTTGGAAAGTGGTGGGAAGGCACTGAATAGAAAGAGCAAGCTACCATGTGATCTGGCATCCAGCTGCCCCCGCCTGGGTACACACCAGGAAGAGTAGGAAGCAGGATCTGGAAGAGCCATTAGCACGACCATGTTTGTAGCAACGTTATTCACAAGAACCAAAAGATGGAAGCAACTCCAGTGTCCGTGCATTAACGACGAATGGGTAAACAAAATATGATATGCAGATGAAATGGAATATTCTTCAGCCTTAAAGAGCAAAGTGTGACACATGCTACACCATGGATGAACATTAGGCTCAGTGACCTAAGCCAGACACAAAAGAACCAACACTGTATTACTCTACTTATATGGGATGCCTGCACTAATTGACTCAGTGAGACAGAAATTAAACTGGGGTTGCTAGGGCCTGGGAGGCAGGGACATGGGGAGTTGGTGTTTAATGAGGACAAAGTTTCATTCAGTGTGGGAAGATGAGAAAGTCCTAGAGATAGATGGCGGTGACGGCTGTACAACAATGTGGAACTCAGCGATACTGAACTGTACACTTACAAATATGATTCGGCAGTAACTGATTAGGACAGCAAATTGAATGCTCTGTGTCTTATAGTGCAAGTTAAAAGGGGAGTAGCTGCCAGAGCAGGAGTGGATTTCAAGATCAGCTCATTCCGCCCACCCTGTTCATTTCCAGGTGGTGGAAGCTAAGCTCAGAGAGCTGCAGTCATTTCCTGGGGTGCC
>NW_003852421.1:1309799-1338740 GCF_000181295.1 Otolemur garnettii | reverse complement strand
CATGCTGATAGGAGAGGTGGTCAGTTGAGGCAGAAGCTGCAGGGTCCCTTGTAGCCACACTCCATTTCTCATCTTGCTGCCACCACCCACATTTAGGCCTTTACCACCTGAGTTATGGCAACAGCCCTACCTGGTCTCCCTGACTCTGGAGATTCCCTGACTCTGATTCTGCACACCTGATGCTAGATAGTGCTTCCCAATCGTCCATGGTTTCCCATTTTCAAAAGCAGAAATGTCAAAGTGTTTTCAACTTAAAAGCACACAGTCAAAGGGATGATGGGCATGTGTCCTCTGAGAAGCAAACCAAGATGGAATTCAAGGTGCAAGAGATTCTGGGGTGGGGACCCCTGTGAATGGAAAGGATGTGTGAGCGAGAGCAGCCAGGAAGGGCAGAGGGGTCCTCCAGGAGAAGCCTCAGACCTCACAGTCATCCTGAGTGAGTCCCAGGCAAATGTTGTGCGAGTCCTTGAGCCAAAGCTACCCTTAAGAGGAATTACTCAGAGACCAAGGACAGCCCAGTTCTACCACCACTGCCAAGCTTATTCTCTAGCTGGGGGGACCATCAAACGTGGACAGGCGTGAGCCTGTGACAGATCCAGAGCTGCAGCTGCCAGGAGGTGTCCATCATCATGTTCCCCACAGAAGGTTCTCTCACAGGGAGTCCGAGGCAGTACAGACACTTGGTCCTTTTGCATTTATATACTGGGAAGCATCTGGATTCTGAGGCCATGTTCGGAACAGGACAAAGTACCACAACCAATCGATGGTGTTTTTTTGGCTCTGTATAGGAGGCAGGTAGGTATGGAATGGGATAGTTGTGGCACATGAGCAGAGTATGTGGCACTCCTTCTTTTGACCTACTTATTGATAGAGCCAAATTTTGCAGTGTGCTGTTCAAAGCTATCCATGACCTGTTCCTCTGCCCACTGAATGCCATGTGGCTCTCAAGGCAAAGGCCTCCTTCTTCTCAAAACCTTCCCTTTGTGGTCTAACTTTCCCCTAAGTCCCACCACCCTCCACGCCTTTCTTAGGGGACCTACTCCATTCTATGCCTTGTTACCCTCCATGTGCACGAGCTTTATCTCCTCTGGACAAATTCTTGAGGGTTTGCGTGATGTCCCATTTATCCTTCCACTGCAGGCTTCCTAACAGCATATTGTGTCGCCACATCAATGGCATTGATGTGCAGTCTGGCTGAGTTAAATTAACTTTCTCCTATCAATGGACTCATCACATGAGAGCATCGAGTTCAATGCCAAGGGCCAAGCTGACGCATGGGCCCCCTTCACCCAGAAACACAAAGAGTTTCATCACGTGTTCTTGCTACTGCACAGTAAAAGAGTGAGGCTTTCCTTTCCCTCTGCTTGTCAACCTGTAATTCATGCACAGAGGAGATGCCTACAGCAAACAGCTCTCTGTTTCTATAAGAACAGACCCTAGCAGAGGCATTTGTAACTTATCAGAATATGAAGACAAGCACCTTATTTGTTTTAAATATTTTTTTAAAGCCCTGGTTATACGGAAACAGTATATATTCAGTATCTCTTCAGGAAAAAAATCAAGCAAGGGATGGCAAAATTACAGGCTGTGAAGACAGAGGATCAGCAAGAATCAGAACATAATGTGCTGCTCCCTCAGTTTTGCCCTGAGTGCGTTCCCTGCCCCCCACATGAACCCCAGGCCACGGAGTTTGAAAGCAATGTGGTGCTAATTCCATCCCATCTTCCACAGATCCCTCCCTCTGCTGCCGAGATTTCTTACAGCACTCCATCCCTCTCTGCTCTCTGGTCAACCCTGTTCCGGTAATCACCATGAAATACGTCACTCTAAAATGAAAGTGCAGTAGACCCTTCCTAATTGTGCAGAAATAGGGATGATGAGCTAGCTAGTTCTCCCTTAAAAGAAAGAGAAATAGATGAAAAAAGCCAAAGTCGCTTCAGGAAGAAATGAGCTATCTTTGCAGAAGCAGGGGACAGATTCTAGAAATAACCTACAGAAACTTGACGATTACCTTATTCAAAACACTTACTGCGACTGAAAATGCACTGTCAGGGTATTATAGAGAGGACAGTTGTACTCTGAGGGAAAAATAAAGCTTCACAAATAGGAAAATATTTGTACTGGTCTATTTTTATAAAAATTACGTGCTCTTAATTTATCATTGTGGCATGGGCATTCCTTTGATCTAGCTGCCCCATTTGCTCCTGTGATACACCTGTGCTTTCCAAGAATGCTCATGGGATTGCCCTTCTGACTGCCTGTGGGCACCACTTAATACACCAATATTCAAAAGGGGTGCAGCTGAGTGTCCCCAGCCCTGCATGGCTATAGAGCCCTTGACCGTGGCCTGGGCTGCCTGAGACATACCCTTGGGACATCTGGGTTTCCCCCACCCATTTCTTCATGCAATAAATAGAGAGCAGCCACTGGGTTGCCACCTACCCATGACCGTGGCAGTGCTGTCAGGGAAGCCCTGTCACATTCTAGAGAGCAGCCAAGCCTGTGAGAAAACCTAAGCCAGAGCTTACGGTTTTCTGCAATGTTTTGGATAGGGCAGCAGGGGGTCCCTTCAGCCTTTCAGCCTCACACTCACCATTCTTCCTCTCCACTGCAGGCCACCCTAAGGGTCAGCACCACAATAGTGCACAGATTTATGATGTCACCCAATTCTATCAGAGGTGAAGTGGGTCTGACTCCTAAAATGACTCTGGGCAGTTTTCTGTCACTCCTATGAACTCCCCATTCCTCAGATACCACCTTGGGTGTTCTCCAAGCCAGGCAAGGGGGAGTCGGGCTAGTCCCCACGCTCTAAAGAAAACCCAGATGAGAGGGGCAGAGACACAGAGGAACAAAGAGAGACCGAGCCACACAGCAGACAGCGAGATGGTGAGATGGAGAGCTAAAGGGACAAGGTATAAACAGAGAGACAGGTAGGGGAAAGTGAGCAGATTAAAAAGGAGGTTTCTTTCTTTCTTTTTTTCTCTCCAGTGGTTTGAAAGTTCTTTGAAATGATTCATTCTCCTTCCTCTCCAGAGAGCAGCTGCCATGGTCATGATGAATCAATTGGCCCATGCGCATTTGCAGTCTCTGCAGAGAAAGCCTGGCCAGGGGAGCCCTGGGCAGTCTGGCAAGTGGGGAGCCTGTAAGCAAGTGGGAGGGCGTGCTGCTTGCACTCACTAGGGAGTGGTGACCCCTAAGGGCTCCCCATGCACACCTGACAACCCATGTGCACTTGGGGACTGCAGGCACAGCACATGCACATGGGAAGGAAAGCATGCAGAGGGATCCTTGGGGCAGGCCGGTCACTCCCAGCCTGACCCAGAGCCACACTGTGATCATGCAGCCCTCTCTAAGGATGGTGTGTCCAGAATTCCATGGCTGAGAGGAAGCAACTCATCCATTTCTTGTCCAAAGTGGGAGTGTGAAGGGGGTGTATGGGGGGCGGCATCCAGAAGGCTAGCTGTGGTCTGGAATCAGAACTCAGTCCCTTCTTGTGTGGCCTGTGTGATACATTCTTGAGCCTCTCTTGACCTCTGCTAGAAGAACAATAATGCCCACATAATAAGGTTGCTGAGAGAGTGAACACTGCCTTGATATCATCAGTGGGACCCATGAGTGAAGGTTGCTTTATGTGGGACCTGGAAACCTGGTCTCAGGAGACCATGGGCTACATGTTTGAGTTGGGAGAGCTGCAGCCAGCTAGAGAGGTGGTGTGTTCAACGCACTTCCGTTTCTTCTGATAGAGGTTTACGAAGGCACTTGGGAGCTGACAAAGATTTTGCAGCCAAAAAGAGGAGGCTTCCTGCAGAGGCCAATTCTCTGAAAGCCAGTTCTTGGAAGAAGAAATTCTCAGAGTGGCCATTGCCCAATTTACCTACTTATAAGAAGCCTGTTTTAAGGAAGACTCTTGCTGGCCATATGCAGTGAATTTGAATATATTCCTTTTATGAGTTTTTAATTTTTACTGACTCATTTCTAGTCCTCAGTAAAGCCATTTCCTGTCTTGCCAACATTTTTCCTTTTTAAGGACCCTTTCCCCAGTTTTACTAAATTGACTAATTTACCAAAAGAAAAAAATGTTTGTTTTAGCTTTTTATAAAATGTCTAGCAATAGATTTGGACGAGCTTAAATAGCTTTTCAGCTTCTAAAAGGTGTTGGTTGACTAGTTTTTAAGAAAAGAAGTGTCAGTTTCCTGGCTCAGTTCTCTGCCACTGTAGTTGGCGGGTGAAAGGGTCAAGAGCTGGACAGTGACCGTATGGCACTACCAGACTGCTGGTCCCAAGGAGAGAGATGCTGAGGGGTAGAGAGAGGGAGGGTCTGAGAAGCAGAGAAAACAGGCTGTGGCTGAGGCTCAGAGTGAGGGGCAAAGACAAGCAGTCACATAGCCAGCCTGCAATGAGCCCCACCTGTCCGTCCTCCCTTCCCTGTGCTGTCCCTCCTCCCACATTGGGTAGGCATGACCTGTGTGAACAAGAGGATGGTACAGAAATGACATTGCAGTGTCCTCCTTGCTCCCTCTTGAATCATTTGCTGTATGTAGGATAGACAGACGTGTTGTGTGGACACTTAAGTAGTCCTAGGGAGAGGTGCACGTGGGGAGTAACTGAGGCCTCCTTCCCGCAGCCACACAAGTGAGCTATCTGGGATCAGATGTTCCAGCTCTAGACTCAAAAGATAAGTTATCTATCTGCATTGTCATCTTACAATGACAAGAACCACCCCCAAGCCAGAACCATCTGGCTAACCTGTCCCTGAATTCCTGACCCATAGAAACCATTTTGTGAGATAACAAATGTTTGTCATTATTTTAAACCATTAAGTTTAGGGATATCAGTTCCCCATAGACAGAAGAGGAGTGGACAGAGAGGAGTGTTAGAAGCAAAGGAGAGATGGACAGAAGAGGGGTGTTAGAAGCAAAGGAGAATTTGAGGGCCCCAGATCCCTGCAGTCCTAACTTCCATGGCTCTCCTGGGCCCACCTCATGCATCTGTAATGAATTGCCATAGGCCTCATAAGCAGTCAAAAGGAACACATATTTTGTATGTTGGAAAACATGATGAATTGGTTATTATGGAAATAGATCCTTAGTCGAATTGACTTTCAGTAAATTGATTTTCTGTGAATAACCTAGGGCTAGAATGCCTGGAATGTTTTCATATTTTGGCATCCTAGAATGAGGGTTTTAGAAACCATTTCAATTGAGATATGTTAAGGTAGGGTTGATACAAATAAGTATCAGGGTAGAAGGTAGCAGAGATAGAGCCTTGGGAGACTAATATCTTCTGTCCTCCCTCCCTCTCTCTTTCTCTTCCTCGTTATATTTATCTGGGTCATTGTAAAACAAATGTAATAAATTCCCTAGCCATGGGTGACAATACGTATACTTTTTTATTTTTGGTAATCTGTGATTATGTTTGGGAATAAATTTACCTCTCCAGGATTTTGATAAGAATGTAATTTGCAGATAGAATAAAAAGAGAAATTGGATTCATAAATAATATCTCCGTAGATGCTTAAAAGATGAACATACTACTTCCACAATTAGGTGGGAGCCTAGTTCCCCTTATGAACACCCTGTGATTGTCAGCAAGCAAACCAACTGCAATTGTGGTTTCTGTGAAGCACAGTTTGAAAACTCCTGCTGTGTCCACTGAGGAAGACGAGGGTGGGAAGACGGTGGTTACCACACACCATGTACCACCTGAGCTCAGCTATGAGCTGTGAAAACATTACCTTCTTAATCCTCACCAACATCTTCTGATCTCACTTTAGAGATGTGGAAATTCATGCCAAGAGAGGTTGACCAGCTTGCCATAGTCACTCAGCTATTCAGAACTGGAGTTGGGACTGATTCTGTGGCTCCTGGTAGTTTAGGCTATGCTTGATGTGAGGTTCTGAGTGTCTTGGGAACAACACTCTCCTCCATCATGAAAGTCTGTGAGCTGACTGTGCAGGGTTGGCAGCCAGGAGCGGGGGCTCCCAGAGGCTTCGCGGGCTCTTGCCCTGTCTCACTCCTGAGAGTTCAGGACATTTGGGAAGGAAGAGCAGCAAGTTCAGAGCTGGGTGAGCTTTGAGATTCAGCTCAGGCAACATCCTGGGGAAGTCTTTTCTCTAGAATCATCACCTGGGACCAGGGCCTGGTTCCAGCCCTGTGTCTCTCCTGGTGTGAGTGGCTTCATTTTGGAATTCTCTTCATCTGCTTGTGTCTTTCTTGAGGCCAGGGTGATAACTCAGCCATCCTGTACCTCCAGGGCCCAGCCCAGGGCTGCATCAGGAAAGAGTTCACTAAATGACAACTGAGCTGAATTGAAGCAGGAGTGAATAAAACTAATTCACCGATCTGGAAGGGGAGCACAAAGCTCTCAGAACCCAGGGATGACTGTGATACCCTATTGCAGGGAGCAGGCCTGGGTGAGAGCCAGTGAAGGTGAGAGCCAGGTGGTGGCTCAGTGTAACGAGTCCTGCTCAAAAAAGAGTCACACCGTATGTGTTTAGAATCACACCCCGTGCACCTGCAGGGAGTCAGACTGAGGCCTCCTGGAGGCCTCCCAATAATCAAAGGGCCACCTGGGGCCTGTGGGTGCCCTGGTTGATGAAATCACAGAGGCTCTAGCCTTTAAAGTGTTTCTAATAAAATACTACCAGGGTTTTCCTCCCTTGAATCTGGATGAAAGGGCTGCCTGTGCTAAAAATGCACACCTGGTGTTTGATATGCAGTCTCTTGCTGCCTGTTAACCAACCAGCCAGCCAACAAGTTCTGCCCACTGGCAGGTGCAAGGACTTATAAAACATAGCCCCTCCCTCCCAAGAGTGTATGGTCTGGTTTAGTGGAGAAGACGAATAGAATGAAAGAAAAGGCAATATAGGGATAGTATTTAGTTAATCCTTGCTGCTTCTCTCTCTGCCTCCTCCTTTTTATTTCTTATCCTCCCTACACATCTCCCTTTCCATGTCCCTTTCCCTGCCTCCCTGCCTGTCCTTTCTTACCTCCCTGCCTGCCTACTTTCCTTTCTCAGGGGCAAATTGGAGTCATTCTCCTCATTTCATAGCATACTGTCTTCATCAATTTGTGAGGTTTTAAAAATTATTTTGTAATGAATTTTACATGTCATTTTCTTTCTTTCTTTTCTTTCTTTCTTTTTTCTTTTTCTTCCTTTTTCTTTTTTTTAGATACAGCCTCATTATGTCACCCCTGGGAGACTGCTGTGGTGTCACAACTCACAGCAACCTCAAACTTGGGCTCAAGCGATTCTCTCACCTCAACCTCCCAAATAGCTGGGACTATAAGGTGCCCACCACAACGCCCAGCTATTTTTTGTTGTTGTTGGTTTTGTCTAGCAGGCCCAGGCCAGGTTTGAGCCCACCAGCCCTCATGTACATGGCCAGAGCCCTAACCACTGAGCACAGACACCAAGCCTATATGCCATTTTTATATACTCCCCTCTCCCAGAAAGGGCCCATTCTAAGACATTTACATGAGTGTCTTTACTTAGGTAAAGTGAACCCTGAAAAATCTATGTGTAAGTGGTTTTTAGGTAAATTATCTTTCGTTAAATATACAGACATTAACGGGTTCTGACGACGTTACATACCTGTAGAACCACCACTCCAAACAAGGTGCAGCACATTTTTATCTCTTGAGAAAGTTTCTTCCGCTCCCCCTGACCCCCACCCACCAGAGGCAACACTATTCCTGTGAGAGTTCTGCCTGTTCTTGAAGTGAAATCATATAGTCTTTGATGTCTGGTTCCTTTCACTTATGATAATGTTTTTAAGAGTTGTCCATGTTCATTCTTTTTTGCTACAAAGCAGCATTCCGTCGTGTGAATGGACATACTTTATCCAGTCATCAGTGGATGAACAGTTGAGTTGACATCGTTTTTTGACTATTTTAAAGAATGCTACTGTGAACCTTGGCGTATGAGTCTTTATTGTAGACACATGGGTTTCCATTTCCTGGGTAAATACCTGGGAATGGAATTGCTGATTCATTAGAGAGATAAATGTTTAACTTCATAAGAAACTGGAAAACTTCTTTCCAAAATGTTTATACCTTTGTACATTGCCACCAGTGAAGAACCATACACTGTTCATACAATGTATTCTTGGTGATGTGTAAGAATATGTCATTGTTGCTATGTAAATAGTAGGTTAAAAAAAAAAGTATATGTCATTGTAGTTTTTTTTTTTTTTTTTTTGGCCAGGGCCAAGTTTGAACCCACCTCCTCTGGTATATGGGGCCAGCTCCCTACTCCTTTGAGCCACAGGCACTGCCCTATGTCATTGTAGTTTTAATTGGAATTTCCCTGATGACCTAGGACATTGAATGTCTTTTCATGTGTTTATTGGTTATTTATCTCTTCTTTTATAAAGTTTAGATTTTTGCCCTTTAAAACTATTGCATTGTTTATATACACAAAAATATATATATTTTTTAATTTCAGAATTGCAGAGGTACAGTGCATTGTTTATATTTTTATTGTTGATTTTTGAGAGTTCTTTACACATTTTAGACTTAGGTACTTTAAATATTTTCTCCCAGTCCATAGTTTACCTTTACCTTTTCTTAATATTGTCTTTCGATAAGACATTTTAAATTTTATCAAAATCTATTATATCAAGGTTTTTTTGGTTTGCTCTATGATTTTGTGCCTGTTTTGTACTAGTCAGGGAATCTTTGCCTACATGCCTACATTCTCCTAAGTTCATCAAGATATTCTCCCATATTTTCCTCCAAAAGATTTATAGATTTCTAGTTTAAACTCTTGCATTTAAACCTATGAATGTTGTTTTTGTTAACTTTTATGTATAGTACAAATAAGAATTTAGATTCATTTTTCTTTCCATACATTTATTCAGTTGTTCCAACACTGAATTTGTTGAAAAGACTTTCCTTCACCCATTGAATTTCTTTGAAGCTTGTGCTTGCAATTTACACAAAGAGTATTGTACTACAATTTCCATTATGTTGCTTAATTTTTTACTAAATGCAGGGTTTATATGATCTATTTACAATGCAATATTCATTCATCTGGTTATCCATTCACTCATTCATTTAATTATTCAATAAGTAGAGATACAGAGGTGAGAAAAACAGAAGATGGCTTTATTCTCATAAAATTTATAATATAGTGAGGGATGATGTCAAAAACAATTATAGACACCCACACACTTACATGAACACAGAAACAATGATGAAAGTTTTACGGAGAAATAAAGCAAGATGAACAGAAAGAGATTTAACAGGGGGTGCTATTTCAATAGGGTAGTGGATCCGAAAACCTTGTATTGGATGTGACATTTGAACAGAGAGCTAATGCCATGAAGGAGTGAGCCACAGGCTTATCCAGACTTGAGGTGAGTGGATGTTCCTGGAACAGCTTAAAGGCCAGAGGGTCCAGAGGGCAGGGGATGAAGGGGTTAATGAAGTCAAGGCCCACATCATTTAGGAAACTAAAAGCCAGGGTAAAAATTCCACAAGAATGCTAGGAGTCCATTGGAGGAGTTTGATTGGGAGAGTGAATACATTTAGTATTTAAATACATGAATCAGATAATTCAAATAGTATTTAAATAGTTGTTTAAACTATTTTGACACCATGAGAAGAATGAGGGGTGTGGACAAGACTGGAAGCTGGGAGGGCAAGTAAGGCAATACGCTCTATGAACAGGTGAGAAATGATGTAGTCTGGGCTAAGGGGAAGTAATGGTTATGCTAAGAAGTGGTCAAATTCTTATGGATTTTGAAAGTAGAGTTGATAAAAGTTTGCTGCTGGATTAAATAGGGCTGGGTGGGGAAGATGAAGAGTCAAAGATAACTCTGAGATTTCTTGAATAGTGGTGTTATATAATGAAATATGGCACATTCAGGAAGGAGCAGGTTTCAGAGGGATTGAATAAATGGTTCGGCTTTGGACAGTTTGGGTTTGAGATGCCTCCTAGTGTTAGAAGGGGAGGTGTCAATGGGGAAATTGTAGTACGAGGCATACGGTAAGAGAGATAGTGACCAGAGTCATAAGTTTGGGAATAGATAATATTTTAAAAATCTCAAGACCAGATGAGATCACTTAAGAAGTGAAGCTGAGGGGTGGTGCCTCTGGCTCAGTGTGCAGGGCACTGGTCCCATATACTGAGGGTGACAGTTTCAAACCCGGCCCCGGCCAAACTGCAACAAAAAAAATAGCCAGGCATTCTGATGGGTGCCTGTAGTCCCAGCTACTCGGGAGGCTGAGGCAGAGAATCACCTAAGCCCAGGAGTTGGAGGTTGCTGTGACGCCATGGCACTCTACCAAGGGCAATAAAGTGAGATTCTGTCTCAAAAAGAAAAAAAAGAAAAGAAAAGAAGTAGGCTGAGGAATTGTCAATGGGGAACCATCAATATTTTCAGGTCTGGTAAAGGAGGAGAATCTAGCAAAGGAAGCTGAGAATGTAAAGGATAAACCAAGCTGCTATGGAATTCTACAATGCAGGTGAAGGAAGTATTTCCACAGAAGGGTATAACTTATTGTGTGAGAAGCTCTTGCTAGGTAGGGGTAAATTAGGTCTGAGAATTGCCCATGAAATTTATCCCTATAGGGGTCATAGTTGACCTTAAAGATGTCATTCTCAATGGAGTGACAGGGACAGAAGACTATGTAAAGTTGTACAGGAAAGAAAACAAGTTATGTGTTGTGGAAAGAGAGACAGTAAACACAGGTTGAAAATCCTTAACTTGAAAATTCAAAATATGAGATGCTCCAAAATCTGAAACTTTTTGAGTCCCTACATGATGCCACAACTGGAAAATTCTACACCTGACCTTACATGATGATTCTCACTCAAAACACAGATGCACAACTTACAGATAATTTAGCATCTTCAAAGGAACAAAAGACCCTTCCAGCCCCTTTCAGCTGTGTTTTATTTGTTTTGTGTACACCCAGATAACCCAGGCAAACAGGCCCACAAAGGTTAAAATGGCACAGATGTAGGCTGGAAGCAGCAAAAGCAGATTCCCATGATGGTTCATGTGGGATCAACACCTGCATATATTACTCACTGAGTATTTTTGCTTATTTTCTGCTCTGTGGTTTAAAGATATTGAAAAAGTAAAAAAGGCCTGCAGACAACCCTATGATAAGAAAAAGAGAGAGTATTTATGTTTATCTGTAGCACAGAAAGTCCAGCCATTGGAGAAATTGAACAATGGTGTGAGTATTAAATGTCTCACAGAAGATATGGTGTCAGAATGACCCACAGATGTGACCTACCCAAAGAAATGCAAGGATAAATTGTTGAAGTTCTGTGCTGAAAGTGAAGAATAAAAGTTAGTGAAAAATAGAAAAATACTTCATAAAGCTAAAAATGAAGATCTCAACTGTGTATTAAAAGACTGGTTCAATCAGCATCACAAATGAACACATGCCGTTTAATGGTATGCTGATCAGGAAACAAGCAAAGATATATCATGATGAACTGAAAATTGAAGGGAACTGTGAATATTCAACAGGCTGGGTGCAGAAACTTGAGAAAACAAACAACATTACATTTTTAAAGACTTGTGGTTTTAAACATCTGCTGATCATGAGGTAGTAGACAAATTCATTGATAAATTTGCCAAAATTACCACTGATGAAAATCTGACACCAGAACAAGTCTATAATGTTGATGTAGCACGACTATTTTGGTGTTATTGCCCCAAAAGACACTGACTGCAGTTGATGAGACAGCCCCTACATTAATTAAACATGCCAAGAACAGAACAACTATGAGGGGGTTGTGCTAATGCCGCAGGCATGCATAAGTGTAAACTTGCTGTGATAAGCAAAAGTTTTTGACTTTGCTGTTTTCAAGGAGTGGATTTCTTACTCCATTATTTTATTATTATGCTCAAGAAAAAAGCATGATCACCAGGGACATGTTTTCTGATTGGTTTTATAAACATTTTATACCAGTGGCTAGTGTTAAAAACTGTAAGATTCTTATTATTCCTTGATAACTCTTCTGATCATTCTCCAGCTGAAGTTCTCATCAAAAATAATATTAATGCCATGTACTTTCCCCCCAAAGTGACTTTATTAATCCATCAATGTGATTAGGGTATCCTTAGTTCAAAGAAAGATAAATAGAAAAGCATTTTCTTGAAGAGCGTGCTAGCAGTGGTGAACAAGGCTTGGTGTGAAAGGTTTTCAAAGAGAGTCTAGCATGAAGTATGCCACAGGTATTGTTGCCTACTCTTGGAGTACAATAACTAAGGCCACAGTGCTACATGCCTGGAAAACCTCTGGCCTATGACTATGTTCAATAACAATGATGAACAAGGTGGTGACTTTGAAGAATTCTGCATGTCAAGCAAGAAAAAAGTGATGGCTGATCTCTTTACATATGCTAAGAATATATCTTCAGAGTAGGTTAGGAAGCTGGAAGAAGTGGATGTTGAAAAGTTTTTAACATCAATAATGAGGCTCCTGTTGTTCACTCATTGACTGATGGTGAAATAGCCAGAAAGGTTCTGAATAAAGGTGATTGTGATAATATGGTAACAGTGAAGATGACTTTGTTAACATTGCAAAAATGTACCTATAGATGACATAGTGAAAATGTGTGAAAAGTTTGTTAAAGGACTAGCAAAGTGTGTATTCCTAACAGAACAAGAAATCAAAAAAAATCTAACTTAAAATATTTTCAAAAATCATTGTTAATGATGCAGATGACTTTTGGGGAAACACTTTAAAAAGTCATCCAAAAGATGCCTCCTTATATCATAGAAGACCCCATTCTAGTCCTTTAGTTGTTTCTAATGTTTCGCATCATCCCCCCCAAAATAAAATACAGAACCTTTTAATCAAAACATCATTGTAGATGGAGCCTGAATGCCTGTCACTGCTTAACAGCTGGTGCAGGTGTTTAGGTGATGCTACTGTGCTGCTTGGTTACTCTGTACACATTATTTTTCCACATTAATGGTATTTTTTTTTTTACTGTTAAGTACTTAAGCATGAATGAATATAAAAAAAGGATTGCTTATATGCACTCCTTCAAAGTCATGAATGATGGTGATGCTGAACAACCACAGACTGACTGTCCACATGGGTGGCTGAGATAGACAACTTTGCTTTCTGGTGGCTTAATGTACGCAAACTTTGTTTCATGTAAGAAATTATGAAAAGTATTATAATAAAATTACCCTCAAGTTATAAGTATAGGGTGTATATAAAATATATGTGAATTTCATGTTTAGACTTGGGTTCCATCCCCAAGTTATTATTATGCATAAGCAAGTATTCTAAATTCAAAAAATTCAAAATTTGAAACTCTTCTGGTCCTATGCATTTTAGATAAGGAATACTCAACTGTATAAAAGACTTTGAAGGAGTTTTGTAGTCACATCTATTCATTTTTCCTCTGAAGACTGATACTTTTGAGATCTAATTTAAGAAATTCATACTTGCCCCAAAGTGACAAAAGTTTTATATTTTCTTTCACAAGCTATGGGATTGGCTTTTACATTTAAACCTTTAATCCAGTCAGTTATTTGTGTGTGCAATAGTAGGTAAGACACTTTTCTACTCATCTAGAAGATTTTTGTACTTTCTGCTCTCTCCCCAAAACTTCCTCCTTCATCTCTTTCACATACTGTGTTTGCTACTTCACAGGATTTTCTGAAAACGTCCACAAACTGCCACCCCTCTATCCACTTACCATCCTCTGTCCTTATGCCCTCTAATTCTCTCCTGTTAATACAAGTGAGTTATCTATGTTTCTGTTGAAGGCAACCTTCCATTTGAACCAATATTCCCCCCTCTCCTCTGTTATCAGCTTTTCCCTCCCAGCTGCATTTAGCTCATCACACTACAAAAATATTGTTAGCTCTTCTTCAAAACCTACAATGATAACCTGTCATGACCCTTCTTCTCCCTTCTGACACCTCACTTCTTTTTTTTCTCTTGCAGCAAAAACTTATCCAAAACATTGTCTATAGTGACTATCTCCAATTTCTCTCCTTTTATTCTCCCTTGAACCCAGTCCAATCATGATTTTGCTCCCAATCAATTACCTCTTGAATGTACAAGTAACAAAATTTGCTAATGTAAATTGTTTCTTTTCAATTCACCAATGACCTCCACATTCCTATATCCAATGGTCGATTTTCAGTCCTTATTTTACTTAACCTACCATTTAAATTAATTAGTGTCACTCTCTTCCATGGAGCGTCTTCACTTGATATTTCACTCTTGTTTTCCTCCCCACTCTCTGACCACATTGGAGAGCTAAAGTCTTAATCCTTGGACCATTTTTCTATTTATGTTCACTCCCCTGGGAGCTCAGTCTCATGGTGCAAAACCCATTTATTCATTGATGACTCTTGTATCTCTACCCTGTACCTCTTCTCTGAGCTCAAGACTCATATATTCCACTGCATCTTGTATCTCTACTTAAGTGTTTAACAGACATCCTACATATAACCTGTTCATGAACAAACTTCCAGTCTTTCCTTCCAAAGTGGCTCCACACAGTCTGCCTCCTAAAGGACAATTACATTCTTTCTGTTGTTCAGAACAAAAATCTTGGATCCCGTCTTAACTCTTTTTTTTTCCCCTCCCAAACCTTATGTTCCAATCTACCAGGAAATTATGTAAGCTCACTGTTAAAATATGTGCAGAATCTAACTACTTCCCACCATCACTACCACTTTAGTCAAAAGCATCAGAATCGATTGCCTGGATTTGCTAAAAATTCTATGTGTTTAGGTCTTATGTCATGTCCTTTAATAAAGTTTAAAGTATTTTTCCATAAAGATTTTTTTACCTTCTTCATTAGGTTAATTCCTAAATATTCTTATTATGTTGTAACTATTATAAATGTCTCATTTTCTAGAAAATTTTCTAAATGAATATTTCTGGTATAAGTATATATATAAGTTGACCTTGTATTCAACTACCTTGCTGAACTTTCTCAATATGCTGATAGTTTGTCTACTGAGTCTGGCAAATTGTCTATAAAAACCATCTGAAAATAAGACCAGGTGCGGTGGCTCATGCCTGTAATCCTAGAACTCTGGGAAGCCAAGGCAGGTGGATTGCCTGAGCTCACAGGTTTGTGACCAGCCTGAGCCAGAGTGAGATCCTGTCTCTAAAAATAGCCAGGTGTTGTGGCAGGTGCCTGTAGTCCCAGCTACTTGGGAGGCTAAGGCAAGTGAGTCACTTAAGCCCAGGAGTTTGAGGTTTCTATGAGCTGGGGTGCCATGGAACTCTACCGAGGTTGACAAAGTGAGACTCTGCCTCAAAACTAACTGACAAACAAACCAAATAAAAAAAACCCATCTGAAAGTAGTGATGGTTTGTTAGTGATGAGATATTTTTGTCCCTTCCACTTTAATCTTTACATTTCTTTTTAGTTTTGCCCTTATACATTTTCTAGTAGCAGTACTTTTTTTACATAAAAAAATATAATAAATAAAAAAAAAATCTTGGTGACATTAATTTTAAAAGTATAATTTATTTAACTTAACGTATTCAAAATAGTAGGATTTTTAGAAGTTATTCATCCACTCTGTCTTTCTGTATCTCACTGCTTCCTCATCTTTCTTTTCTTTGCCATTGAACTTCTTTGCAGAATACTTTCACTGTACATTAAAAATTTTGAAGACTTGTGTGATTGAGCATGTCTTTGTTTCACCCTTCTATTAAAATTGTTTAGCTGTATGTGAAATACTAAATTTGAAGTTCTTTGCCTTCATGTTTAGAGTCTCTATTTGCTTCTTTCTCAAATCTATCTGACTATATTTAATAGTCTATTTTTTTCTTGTTCATTTTTGATCTGATCTTTTTTAAAAATAAATTATTCACAGTTATATTACACTTTGTTTTAGATAATCCCAGTATCATAAGCTTTTGGAGTTTAAATCTATTCTGAGTTGTTCCCGCTCTCAGTCAGGAAAGTTTGTTTCTTCATGATTTTTGTATATTTATATACATTTATATTGTAAGCTTTTATTTAATTGAATTTAATCTGTAAGAGACCTGAAGGGCTGAATCTAGGGTGGTTTCCACCAAAGAGAATCTGCCTTTGAATCTGCTGGATGCCCTGGGTAGCTTCAACCTGAAACCATTTTAATTTAATGATAGATTAATATTTCTCTGACCATTGAAGTATAAATTCAATACCAGATGTGAATGACAAAGGCCAGTGGTTGCAAATTCTCATGGGATTATGACTAGGTTTTTTAACCCCCTTATATCATGCTGAAGACAATTATGTTTCTTCAGTGACACCTTGTCTCAGGCAAATGGATTTTTTTTAAGCCAACAATTCACCAAGGACATGGCCACTTGAGTGGTGGCTTCCTAGAAAGAGGTATAGGGGTCAGCTCTTACATTTCCAGTTTCCCAGGTCTAGTTTCTCACTCCCTGTTTGACATGCTATTCAATGCTCAGAGTTCTAGGTTCTTGGGATCTTCTCTACCTCAGAATATTCATTCACTCAGCCATTCATTCAGCATACATGTACTCAGAACTAACTCTGTTTTGTTCCAGGGACCATGCTTCTTCAGGAAATAAAACAGTCAGAGATTACATCCTAAAGAGAGAAACCTTCATTGACTATATTTGTTTCTGCTTTCTATTTGTTGGGAGAGGATAGTGTAGGCTAGACTTAATTACTTATAGATTCAGTATTGTACTTTAAAGCATTTTACAATTTATTCAGCATCTAGATGTTTTCCATGGGGAGTTTTTCAGAATATCTGGTCTGTAATACTTCTGGAAAGCAACCAAAGATTTTATTTTTCAAACCAAATAATTTTAGTTATTCTTCTCAAATTGTATTTTATTTCACTTTCATAGTTTGAAAATCCTTTCTTAGCTTCTTGAAGATATGTGTAAACTTAAGTATTTTTTTCCTCTGTTTGGCTAATAAATTATTATTTGTCCAGTATACTTTGCTCAGTTTATTGTATTACTTTATGGTATTTGCACACTTTAAATTGTCATTGTTTTTTTTTTCCTCTGAGCTCCTATTTCCTTGTTTCTATCAAAGCTGGTAATTGACCTTTTACCATAAATAATTAGAAAACTGAAAAACTAAATATATTAAACAACTGTTTTCGGACATTGAACAATAGGCAGCATAAGAACTGTGATCCCGGAGAGAATGAAAACAAATTAAGTGAGCCCTACAATTGTACCGGCTTACTGCCTAGCAGCAGTTTCTAGGCTACAGTGCAAGGAAAATACAGCAAAGCCCAGCAGTCTCACTGAATGAAGAGATAGAGATCAGAGTTTGGGGAGGCAGAGGCAGCTAGAATTGGTTGGGCAGATGACTGGAGAAGAGGTAGCTACATAGAATGAGAGGCGAGGAGATCAGAGGAGTCCTCTGGAACCTTTGGCTAAATAGTGATCTAAATGTGAACGGAAGGAAACTTCACAACACTAGGGAAAGAACCACTGAAAAGCAATAGGATAAGCAATTCCTGGAGTTCTCACAGGGCTATGGAGACTTTACAATTTCACCAATTATGAGATACCTCATAATACAGAGGGCTTTGGATAGAGTCCTTAGAAGGGCCACACCTTAATAGTGATGATATTACCCCTAGAATAAAGGCTGCTGTATATCTATCCTTATAAACCTGAAGACCAAGCCTCCAAGGGGTCAATTTGATCTACAAATAAATTAACATAAGAAGAACACAGTTTAATACTCTTGAAAGGAATACACCAAAACCTAGCATTCATCAACTTAAACGTCTTCTTGTTTATAGTATATATTAATTAGCCTTTATGAAATCATGCAGTCTTGACTTAGATCATATTTAAATCTGTTTAACCACAGCAGAATAGGATTAACATACAAGAAATAGAGAGATTAGTTGCTCAAATACTCACAATACTTGTATAAGTTTAGTATCATCCATCCCAGGAACTACAAACAACACTCTAAACCAGCGTTTCTTATTTTTTGTCATTATTGGATCCTTAAGGAGCCTTCTTAATAAGTTTTCATAATCACTCCAACCACATGAAATTTTATATATAAAATTTTACATATAGATATAACATACACCTTTTTATAGTGGCTCATGTAAATATCCATCTCTACCTCAGACATTAAAAGAATATGATTTTTCTACCTTCTTGGGGGCAATATTACTCTGACTGAGAATGCATGCTAGTCTAAACGTTGTATAGTCAGTCACTTTAAGAATTAAAAGTCGGGTCTTATAGTTATTTGCCTGAATTTCTATCTTTCAGCAATAAAAAATTAAAAATAAAAAATTTCAAAGATCATCCAGTAGCATCCAAAACATAAAATATTTAGGGATAAATTTAACAAAAGGTATTAAAAATTTGTATATCAAAAACTATAAAACATTGATGTAAGCTATTAAAGAAGACCTGATTTAAATAGAGAGCTGTGCCACATTCATGCATCAGAAGATTTCAGTGTTGCCATGATATCAATTATCCCCCACAATGACCTATAGATTTAATATAATTTTGATCAAAATTTCTACAAGATATAAATTAACAATCTGCTTCTAAAATTCATATGAAAAGTAAAATAATTAGCTAGACTAGACAAAGCAGTTTTGAAAAAGAGCAAAGTTAAGGGACTTAACTGCCTAATTTTAAGACTTTGTACAAAACTACAATAATCAAGACAGTGTGGTATTGGAGTAAGGATAGATATGAATTAATGGAACAGGATAGAGTTCAGAAATAGACCACACACATATGGTCAATTTCTTTTCTGACAAAGCTGCCAAGGTATTTCCACAGGGAGAGGACAGTTTTTTGAACAAATGGTGCTGGAATAACTGTATATCCATATGGAAAAAATATGATCTTCAACACTTATCTCACACCATCTGAACACATTAACTCAAAATAGATCATATATCTAAATTGTCATATACCTAAAACTATAAAATTCCCAGAAAAAAACAAAGGGGAGAATCTTTGTGGCCTTGATTTTGGCAGATATTTCTTCAATATAGTAAAAAACAAAAAAAAAGTATAAATATAAAAGAAAATATGAAATAATTAGATTTCATCAAAATAAAACTTTCAAAGCTTTGAAAGACATTGTTAAGAAAGTAAGAAGGCATGCCACAGACTGAGAGGAAATATTTGAATAATATATACATAATAAAGTACTTACATTTAGAAAACATAAAAAAATCCTTAGGTTCTAAGAAAACAACCTAATAAATATTTAAGCTGGTATTTCACCAAATAAAATATATCATGGCAAAAAGAAAACAAAAAAATTGATGTACAATGTAATTAGTTACTAGAGGAATGTGAATTAAAACCACAATAAGATAGTGATACATACCATTAGAATATCTGAAGCAAAAAAAAATCCGACCACACCAAGTGTTGACAAGGATATGAAGCAACTGGAATTCTCAAACATTGCTGTTGGAACAGCAAAATGTTATGATCACTTTAGAAAATACCTTAGTGCTTTCTAATATAAGTAAAATTGTATTTTTCATATGACCCAGCACTCCTACTACTAGGCAGTTACCCAAGAAAAAGGAAAACATTGTACATGAGTGCTCAGAGCAGCTCTATTTATAATAGCCAAAAACTGTAAGTGACTACCATATCTATCAACCAGTGAATGGCTAAGCAAATTTTGGCACATCCATGCATCATAATACATCTTGGCAATACAAAGCAACCATGTACTGATACATTCAATGACATGGATGAATCTTAAAAGCATTATGCTCAGTGAGAGAAGCCAGACCCAAAAACCTACATACCAAATGATTCTATTTATATGAAATTGTAGAAAAGGCAAAATGACAATGATAGAGAGCAAATCTCTCCTTCTGGAAGAAATGGTATGTAAGGGGAAGAGAATTCTGTAAAGGGTCACCAGTGAACTGTCAGAGGTGAAAAAATTATTCTGTGTCTTGACTGTGTTGGTAGTTACACAAATGTTCCCATTTGTCAAAACTCACATCATTGAACATTTAAAAATAAGTAAATTTTATCATATATGAATTATGCTTCAACAAGGCTTATTTTTTTATGAAAAAAGAGGCTTTGGGGCCTCTTTCTAAATTTACAAGTGAACAGAAGGAGTGGGAGTTTGGAAAGATCTCCTGGTTTTACAATCTATGTTCAGCACCTCTTCCCTACTTATTGGCCACAGGTAAGCCTGCTGTCTTCTAAGATCTGCCCCCGGGATACAACTTCAGGTCCATGAATGGTGTCCAGGAGGGAGGAGAAAAGAATGCTCAGCATCCATATGTTTTTACACCTTCATGTTTCACCTATCCAGGCTCTGGGACTTCCATAATTTTTTTTTCCTCACCTCTGGCTGACTCAGAGCTGCTACTGCTTTTCTTACCATCCATTTCCCTGTAAAAGCGGGGAGTGCTGTGCGGGGATAAAAGATAGGAGGTGGGGGATTCCACTAGAAAGGAAGCTTGTCAAAACCCATTCCCTAATTCCAGACTCTCACCCACTCTGGGTTTCCCACTGCACTTCCCACCTCATTTCTATCTTCCCAAAGTTTTCTCACAATGTTTGCACTAGATTCTGGAAACCATCAGCTATCATCTGGCTTTTGGGTCACGGTCCAGGGAAAGAATCAGCAGCCTGGACTCATCCGCAATTGTTGCATTTAGTGAATTTCAAACTGATTTTTGTCTTGAATCTCTTTGATAAAAGCCAGATTTGGATTATCAATACAGTAGATGAGCAGCTTTGCTGGAAGCCAAGGTGGGGCTGGGTCCCAGAGTGCTGCATCTCTGGGGCCAGAAAGGAAGAGATGGGAGAGCCCAAACTCAGAAAGCAGGGAGAGAAGGGTGCAGGGACAGACATGGGGTGATGTGAGCAGGGAGAAGTGATGAAGTCAGAAAGCTGGGGGTGATCATTTCATGGGGACTCCAGGTGACAATGGAGGAAGTTGACTTTTTGTAGGCAGTGAGGAGCCAGGAAGCACTCTGAGGATGGAACAGCAATGTGTATGATCTGGTGTTTTGCTTCATTCCTGCTTAAAGCCAAAGCTTCCCAATAGAAAGACAAAAAGGCTACTGGAGATAGGGTAGTGGTGCACCAGGCTTTTGTTAGGAACACTTGCTGGTGTGGCTAGAAGTAGGAAATGCTGGAAGTGCAGAGCAAGAGCAGAGCTTACCACTTTTCTAGTCCAGCCCCCTCGTTGCACAGCGGAGGGAATGGAGCCAAGGACAGACAGACATCCGCCCATTGTCAGGGAGAGTGAGCAGCAGACCTGAGTCTAGAATCCTGTTCTCCCAACTTCACACAGTGCTGGCCACAAGGCCTTCACATAGTTGTGTGGCTGAAAGTAGCAAAGTTTTTTCAGGAAAATTTCTATTTGTGGAGGAAGTTGTATGAAGTCATTAGATCACGGGAAATGAAAGCCCAGTTGGGTCTTTGCAACACACGGTGCAAAAGAGGCTTCTCAGACTAAGCAGATTTGCCCATGGCCTTTCCAATAAACTCTCTAACAGGCTTCATGATTGAGCAGTCAGCTGGGTTACTTCCCTGCAAGAAGCCTGCTTTCAGCCTCAAAAGAAAGTGAATATCCAGCCAGCTAAGCACTTGAACCCTGAAATATGCAAACACCAGCTCAACCTCTGGTTCCTGTGTCTCGATGTGAGATTGAGTTGATTGTATAAAGCACACACTCCTTCCACCCCTTTGGCAGTTTCTAAATTGCTATAGGACACTTTCAAGGAGTCTTCTTGCTTTATGACCATCTCTACTCTCTGACTGTTGACTTTTTTTTTTAAGGTCACAAAGAGGGAGAGAGACAGATAAAGAGCTTAAGAAATTAGTTCTCAATCTCAAACTCGGAGCCAATTAACTTATTCTCCTGATTGTTCTGAAATAGTGTTCTTTGCCCTTTGTCCTTTAACACAACAGCTTCTTGTCACAAATCGTTCATTGTGGCCTGCAGAAATGACACACCAAATTCTCAGCTTGGCCATTAACGTCAAATAATAGATCATTAATAGACTTCTCTTAATTGAACATTTGTAGACTAGTCCGAGAACACTGCCTGCTGCAGAAACAGTTATGGAGATAGAATGGTCTGTGTCTTGATCTTAAGCCAAACATCTAATGGATGACTATATTGGATAGGCATCTTCTCATCTTCATTAGTAAATGCATGTCCATCTGATATCAATGTTAAAAAACAACCACAACAAAAATCTCTCCTGAACTTGAAGTTTTCACATTGATTTTTTTTCAAATCCTTGGACTGGTTGGAGAAGTGACTGAAAGCGGCACATGTGAGCAGTGTTTGTGCACATGCACGGGGTTTATTAGGTTAAAAAATAGAAAAAGAAACAAGCCTGAACACACCATCTTACCATATGCTAATACATGCCCCCACCGACCACAACACACCTTCTCCCTGATGTGAAATGTGAAAATATAGTGCCAATCACCCTGGAAATGTGTGGTGGAAAGAAAACGTACACTCTGGGTGAGATAATCAACACATACTGATTACTGTTTTTCTAAATGCTTATGAGTCTTTTGCATTTCTTCCGTGTAATTCAGTATCAGAGTTAATGACAAATCCTGGTTCCCTCTGGTTCAGAAGGACCTCAATTCTTGAAAGTTTTTGCTCTTTTCGAGACAGCTTATCTGCAGCAATAATTACCAATAAATCTCTCAGCATGAGAAATAACAGGGTTGAACGACTTTGTGATGAATAAAGAGAGGAGTCAGCCCCTCACCGTTCATCTTGATAATCTTCATTGCTACGTAAACAGTATGACACATTATCATGATTCATGTTCTAGTCAATTTTTAGCTCAACACTGATTCCAGAGAAATTCTACCTAATAAACTGTTTTATTAGAGTTGCAAGGCAACAGCAAGAAAATGGCAAAAGACCATGATAGTCTGAAATTGTAAGTGAGCATGCGTGTAGGAAAGAGGACTGGACTGATCTCTGTGAGATCGGGCACATTTAGCTGCTTGTCTAATAAACAAATACTCCTCTGAGAATGGTTAAACTACTCACGTTTAATTATTTTTGTCAGAATCCATGCCAATCTGAGTTAGCAGATACCAGTAATAAAGAGTAAACTTCACATTATGTGTTGCATGTCCTTCCTATTTTTAACATCCTATGACTTACAAGTATTAAATCAAACACGATCATTGTAGGGATATGGAAGGGCTAGGCTTAGGTAGATAGTCTAAAAATATTTAAGAACCGATCATATTCCAAACAAGTCCAGACTTATCTCTGCCCAGTCGGAAGAAAATTCTCAATGTAAGAGAATAATTTTCAGGCAGGCACCTGGAAGAATCTGTGATTGCCAAAACATTTCCAGTGAACCACTTTCCCTCTCAGGATAGATGGCACTGGTCCATTTGCATAATGTCCTAATGCTGGAAAACCAACCAGAGTAGACAAGATCTGCCTGTCTGTTCCAAGCCCGGAGGAAGCCAGACACTCACTCCTCCAAGCTTTCTTTCCCTTTAGGATTGCATCAGTTCCCACTGTTTAGGGTTATTTTTAAACATTGGTTTAAAATATACCATAGCCCAGCTGTTCAATATTACCACATATATAATTGTTCTGCCTTGAAGAACTAAAGTGAAATGACCTAACAGGCCAATTTCCCCTGCTAATAAATATATTCATTCTTGTGATACTTATATTTCCTTGCTTTACTAATGCAAAATTGGAAATAAATTAGTGGATTTAATTTTTGTAGCTTTTCAGGTCTAAGTCTGTCTCAATTATGTTTGTTAACAACAAACTGAACCTGTATAGGTCAAATCCACAGATAATTCCCAAATTGCGTAGAGCCCAATTTAGCCAACCAAACTTTTTATTAATGTCATTTGAAATCTTAAAAATTGTCAGAATGAGCATCTCACTTGTAAAATAGTCAAAAGAGGAGCCATCACAAAACAGGATGGTGAAGAAGGAAAGGACCCCAACTCGGACCCAGGAGCCAGACTGCCACAGGTTTAAATCCAAGCTCTGTCAATTACTGGCTTAGCTGATGACCTTGCCTCAGCCTTTTCCTCTTTCAAACCCAGATGAAACTTACTTCACAGGATAGTTGTAAAGACAAGATGGGGTCATATACATGAAGCTCTTCGAAATGTGCCTTGGGCTGTGGTAAGTGCAAGGTGGTGTTTGCCATTAGCATCAGGACAGATTGACATAAGCCCTTTTTCATTTGTTGATCCTCACAAAATTCCTAGGAAGGAACGCTCATTTTCTGGATGAGGAAACTGAAACTTAGAAGGGTTATGTAACTACTCAGGAATACGATTAGAAAAAAAGAGCCAGGAGTATTTGCTTGTTTTCTCTTTCATCTTGTTGCTCTCTATGGTAGATATTCTATTTTAAATTCCCAATTTAATGACCTGATATTTCACGTCCTTTTTGAGCTGATCAAAATTTTTATTTCAAGTGCTTTGAATTATCCTCTTTTTTCTCCTTCCTTTCATCCTATCTTTCTTTCCTCCCTTTCTTCTTTCTTCCCACAAGTATATTTTTAGCATCTCCCATAGGCAAAATGCCCTCTTAATCCTCATGGAATAGTTACATATCATTAAAACACAAGAGGAGGCCTCCTGCTGCCCAAGTCTCCCAGAGGGGGGAAAGGTTCCCTGTCCTCCCCGTTTTCTTTGATCTGGCCTAAAAGCTTTCAACTTCATTTTTCCTTGAGGTTCTTTCAATGACTCCCTAGCAAGGAGCTGTTCCTGCCCAGTCAGAGAAAAGTCAAGTTCATGTGCCCAGAAATGGCTCTAAAGTGAAGTCTTCCTCAAGGCTGTCATCCAAAAGGGGAGTCCCCTTTCCCCAGGATTGTCCCCTCCCTAAAGAAGTGTTTTTCTAATGTTACACAAACCCTGGCTCGAAAGTGCTATGTATTCCAGACTTTTCCAGTCAGCACTGACTTCAATGTCATTGTATTCTTTTCAAAAGAGATAATTCATTAAATGTAACCCTGTTAAGAATGACTCCCTATTTGTACTTAACACAGAACACTTCTATAACCAAATGTTGGAGGGAGCTTCCCGCCAATGCTCCAATTTTATGCAGAAACCAACTGAGTATTTCATAATTCATTTTAATTTGGACACATCTACCTGGGAGTAGCTCAGATCCCACAGGTTAAGGGCTCAATCCTTCAAGACTGCCCCTCCCAATTTCAGACGCCAATCACAACTGAGATCCCTAGGTGACCCACAACTGTGTCTAACTTGGCTACAAACTGGGGGTAGGGTGTTTCCATGGCCCCCTCCTCAGTTTTGATCAATTGCAAGAACAGCTCATAAAAGTCAGGGAAACATTTATATTTACCATTTTGTTATAATGAATATTACCAAGGGCATAGATGAATAGCCAGATATAGATAAAGAGGTACATAAGGTGAGGTCTGGAAGTGCCTCAAGCAGAGAAGCTTCTGTCCTAATGGAGTTAGAATGTGCCATATGCATCTTATCATGTGTCTGCGTTCAGCAACCCAGAAGCTCTTCAAACCCCATATTTTAGGAATTTTTCATCATATAGGCATAATCGATTATTCACTCTATCTCAAGTCCCTCTCTTTCCCCCCAAAAGATGGGGGTGGAGTGGAATGTTCTAAGCTTCTAATCTTGGCTTAGTGTTTCTGGTGACCACCCCCCACCCAGGAGCCCACTAAGTGTTAGAAAAACAGATGCTTCTATCACCCAGGAATTTCCAAAAAGTTAGAAGCTCTATCTCAGGAGTCAGGGTCAAAGACCAAATATTAAAACAAAGATTTTCCTAGCACCCCATCACTTAGGAAATTACAAATATTTCAGGAGCTTCCAGAACCAGGGACAGAGGCCAATATCTATATATTTCTTATTATGTCACAAAACCCAAATGTAATTTTTTTTAATGTATATAACTGCTGTCTTTTCCAGAGAAAGAAAAAGAACAAGGAAAGTATTTCCTCATCAGAGAAATGATCAGTTTAGGATCACTTCCCTGGTCTCACCAAGATGCTACCTCTGTAGCAGTGTTGGGCCAGAAATCCCACCATTTTATGTTTCAAAAGCTTGACTTCTATCTAACCAAAAGGAATTAAGCTCAGCTGGTTATACATGTGCGTGCACATGCACACGTTGTAAGTGCGTATGATTATTGGAGTTTCCTTCCAAGGGTGGTGAGCTTCTGAGACTAGTCTTCTAAAGTAAAAGGCCTGGGTCCTCATGGGCAACAGAGCTGTCTAAATGGGCTGCTTGGACATGCTGTGTTCACAAATGTGACTTCGAATTCCAGACAGCTTTCCCAGCTAATATGAGTGATGTGCTAAGGAGGGTAGGTAATGTTTCCTACTAGTTCATCTTCTCTGGTAAGGACAGATCACATCCTGCCTTATAGCCATAGAAGTTCTGGGGGTACTGAAACAGGGAGGCAGCTGATCCTGCTGCCCACAGCCTTGCCCAACACCTATAGCTAACCTGTAGACATGTGGCCAATCCCTCAGAGAGGAATGCCACCCTTACAGGACTTGGACCTGCTGGTCATCTGGTTTCTCATCCCTGCTCTCCCCTGTACCACCCTGCCCAGTAGGTGTCTAGCAGGAAGTAGGAGCCACGAGATAGACTGTTGTGGCTAGAGATATACCAGAGGGAAGTGATCCCAGATGGCCCAGAACAGCCTTGGGAAACTGGGATGGAGTTTTAGAGGGCTAAAGAAGAAAGGAACTTGGAGATGGCCTATCCCACTTCTCTGAAGAAAAACTGAGGCCCAGCAGCCTGCTCTCCCCCCTATTCCATTGACAGAGCAAGCCAAACTTGCTTCAGACTGGCCCATATAGTACTAGGTTTCAAAAAGAAAAATGAAATGAAATGAAAAAAATGAAAATGCTTTTGCCAAATGGGAAAAGAAATAATGAGTAATTAAAAAGGGGGGGGGCTCTAGGACTAGGTGTGTGGACCCTCGTTTTCCATTCCCATCCATTAGGACTTAGGGGTACCCCAGCCTCCATTCAGAAACATTGCTAGCAAACTCAAATCTTATAGGACATTGGCTCTCAAACCAGCTGCACATTGCCTTTACCTGGGGGATTTAAAAGAATGCAGATGTTTGATCTCACCCTAGAGATTTTGATGCTATAGTTTGGAAAAGCCTGGGTGTGGGAATTTCTCAAAGCTCCCTAGGTGATCCTGCTGTGGCACCAAGGTTGAGAACTACTATTGAAACATGAGCTTCCCTCTGCCCCTCTTTTGTCACCTGCTCACCTTCCCAGAGCTTACCCTCCTCCAGTCGTGCTATGACACTGGCTTACCACCCAGCCCTCTTAAGCCCTAAGTGGATCCATAGGGCCACTAATCCCTGGAAAGGCACATAATGGCTCAAAGAGGTCATCTTTGGAATCTGGCCCAAGCAAGTTGGCACTGCTTTTTTAAAGGGTGGGATAAAAAGAAAGGCAGGTTCACTTAGCATTTGAAATCATCCTCTCACCCTTTGCCTTTGCCCAGCTCTGATTGTGTAGGTTGAGGGAACACCACCACATTCCTCTTAGCCACACAAAATGAAAGAAGAGACTTCATCAAGAACAGTCTTCAAGTGAGGGGGGACATAGTCAGGTTCATTTTGTGATCATGATCAGTGGCGGTAAGAGAACATGATGCCTGAGCCACTCATAGGGACTGACGTTGAAGACTTGTCTGCTATGGAATCAATGCATTGGTCACAGATTTGGGGGAGAGGATAAGGTGACCAGATATCCTGCTTTTGGCAGGACAGTCCTGATTTTTAACAATTTTCTCTGTGTCCTGCGGCATTTTTGAAAGTCCCGGTTTTTGGAAAGAATGCACAGCAAGCTAGGGAACGGCAGGAGACTAGGAAGGGAATATACGGTTTTCGGCTGCCATGTGGCTATTTCACCAGGATATGAGTTTTATATTATTTTTGTTAATTTTATATTGTTAAACTTTAATAATAATAAATAATTGTTGAGAACTGATTATCGAGAACTGCCTATCAAAGTTAGCATTGTTGATCAGTTGTTAGAATTCGACCACTATTGTTTGGACTTAATGAACAATGGCATTTTTGGCATTGGCAACCACAAAAACATTTTGTAACTGTCTCTCAGACGATACACGTCATACTGTGTGCTAGTGCTAGTTAAACAAGTGATGTCAACAAATCAGCTATTCAGATAATTTAGGTAAGTAATTTATTTATTTATTTCATGAATTTAGCAGACAGTACTCATATTATTTAGACTTTATAGTGGCGGCAAAAAGTCTAGCGCCGGCCTTGAAAGTGACACTTACAACTTACGAGGTATCATTATTAAAAAAATATATTGATAAGGAAAAGGTTAAATCTTGGGCATCAGCAAAAATCACAATAGAGAACAAATGGTTAGAAATATTTCATCATTTTGAAACAAACCATGTTCCATACATAATGCACTAAAAATTGTGGGATACGCGCTGTCCTTACCAGGAACTAATGCTGCGACTGAACATGTTTTTTCTACAGTAAATAAAGTGTGGACATCAGAAAAATCACAATTAAGTGTTGAGACTTTGAAAGCCATTTTATATGTGAAATATAATTTAACAAATTCTTATGAAAAATTTCATGACCTTTTAAACAATGACAGCAATCTACTAAAAAAAATTCACTCAAATGAGAAATATGCCAAAGAATAAAATAATACTATACATAATTTTTTAATGTATTATATTTGTAAATTTTATGTTGAAATTAAAATACATATATACAATACTATTTTTGCATTCTATAAAAATTTTTTTGCTCCATTTAGACCAAATTTTTAATTAAGAACCCCCTCTCTCTTGGGACCTGATCAAACTAAAGAGCTTCTGCACAGCCAAGGACACAGTAAGTAAGGCAAGCAGACAGCCCTCAGAATGGGAGAAGATTTTTGCAGGTTATATCTCCAACAAAGGTTTAATAACTAGAATCCATAGAGAACTAAAA